>NC_081575.1:15982161-16003301 GCF_022355385.1 Mustela nigripes
TATATACTTGGGAGTTGGGGGAAGCAAGGGAAAAGGGAGGGTTTCAAAAGAACTTTCATATGCTAAAGACCACCTACAAGACACTGCAGGCCTTGCCATTGTCAAAATTAAGGTTGCTTTTCCCTCTAGTAAAGCATTAACATTAGGATCCTTGGGAGATTCCTTCTGGAAGTTAGGTTATTGTAAGAATGCTTTTTCCTTGTAAATCCCTGGCACATTTGTAAACTGAGGGAGACGCCAGTCCTGCAGGACTGTGATCTTTATCAATTAACCTTTTGCTTTTTCCTTTGGCTTTAGGGCATCGGGAGTGCCTGAGGATGGTCACACAGATGCCACCTGAGATTGGGGCGGGTTGGGGGGTGTCAACTTGGGCTCTGCCCATAGCTTGCCCTCTGCTCCCTGAATTGTATTTTACTGCTGAGCGGTTTTATGTAGGTACGTCATACCATTGTTTGGCTATACAACCTTGTATGAATATAGAGCTGCATAGGAAAAAGAAAATGCCGTGAATTAAAGTTGACACAGTTTCTCTTTTTACTTAGTGTTGCAGAATGTGATATAACCACACAGTGGTGTGGATAAACAAACCCAGATCAGTTACAGGATACTGGGGGGTTTTCCTACCTTTGGCCATTATACATAATTCTGCCATGAACATTCATGTACAAATTTCTGTGTGTAGACATGTTTTTGTTTCTTTTGCATAGACAGATAAAGGTATGATTGCTGGATTATATGGTAACTGTATGTTTCATCACTTGGGGAAGTGCTGGAATATCTAGCAAAGAAGATACACCATTTTACAGTAGTGTAGGAGGGTTCTAATTTCTCCACATCCTCTCTACCACTTGTTATAATCTGTCTTTTTCATCACAGTACTGTGACATGGTGTCTCACTGATTTATATGGTTGATAATGATATCAACCATATCTGCATATGCTTACTGACCACTTTGTAAAGGATATTAATGTTAGCTACAAGATTTATCAAATATTTTGTGGGTGTGATATGAGCAAATTTTCATCAATAGCCATTATCTAATGTTGTTCAATTTCCCTGGGTCACTCCTACTGCCTTTTCTGTATACCCAGTGTCAGGGAAGAGGCAAACATAAACTCTTCTTGTAGAAGAAATACATATAATCCCTGCTTTGTAAGAACTTACATGATCACAAGGAATCTTGTTTTCCAGAATGGAAGTCAATTTTTAGTCAGAAGTGCTTGTAAACTAGATTGAAAAATAAAGGCAAAGTGCTTCAAAATAAACATTTTTCCTTTTGTTGACCTTGATATTGATATGCTCAAACTCCTGGGCAGAAAGAAAAGATAGAAATTCTCTTAGTGCTAGAGGCACCTGGTTGGCTCAGTTGGTTGGGTGTCTGACTCCTGATTTGGGCTCAGGTCATGATCTTGGGGTCGTGGGACTGAGCCCCTGCACTGGTCTCTGCCCTCAGTAGGGACTCAGCTTAAGACTTTCTCCCTCTCCCTCTGCCTGCCCCCCTGCTCATGTTCAGGCATTCTCTCTCTCCCTCTCTCTCAAATAATAAATAAATAAATAAATAAATAAATAAATAAATAAATCTTTTTCTTAAAAGAATGTATTCTCGTTAGTGCTAATAAATTTGCTAGTTGATTTTCTTATAACACATATTGAAGACTTAGCCATTTCAACCACTTGTAAAAACGTCTAGATAAACTCACCTCCCAAGCAGTGTTAATGATTTTGCACATTCCAGAATTATATGAATTGATGTAGCAGTTCCACCGTAAGCTTTGAAATTTTTCTCAAAAGGATGCTGACTTTAAAACCTCAGGTTTAAGGGCCCCTGGGTGGCTCAGGGGTTAAGCCTCTGCCTTCACTTCAGGTCATGATCTCAGGGTCCTGGGATTGAGGCCCGCATTGGGGCTCTCTGCTCGGTGGGGCCTGCTTTCCCCTTTCTCTCTGCCTGCTTCTCTGCCTACTTGTGATCTCTCTGTCAAATAGATAAAGAAAATCTTTAAAAAAAAATAAAACCTCAGTTCTCTCATTATGATACTTAGAACTATAATGTCCTTCATAATTGCAGTAAAAATTTAAACTGATTTCCTGGCCAAAAAAATCAAAGTTTGGTGATTGTTGCTATAAAATGTCTTCTACCTCCTGCCCTAGGTCTGGTACTAGGGCTTTGTTTCCACTGTTATATAAATGTGGTACCAATTCTCTACCCAGGAGCCTCCTGCCATCCTCTCCTGCTACCCGTGCCACAGGGGGTGTGGATCTTGCAAAGGGTCCATTCATGTCTCCCAGATATCTCTTGTGTCCACTGGGTCTTAGGAGCCACGGATCTTTATTGTCTTCTGCATTGATTTCGCTTTTATATCAAACCAGTTGAGATCTGTTCTGGTTTCTTTTAAAGGAATATTAGACCATGAGAGGGCATAGTATGTGATGTACAAGTAGGAATATAAAAGCACCTGGCTGGCTCAGTTGGTAGAGCATGTGACTCTTGATCTTGCAGTTGTGAGTTCAAGCCCCATGTTGGGCAGAGAGCTTACTTAAAAGGGAAAAAAATTGAGGTGCCTGCGTGGCTCAGTTGGTTAAGCCTGCCTTGGGCTCAGGTCATGATCTCAGAGCCCTGGGATTCAAGCCCTACATCGGGCTCCCTACTCAGCGGGGAGCCTACTTCTCCCCCTCCCTCTGCCTGCTGCTCCCCATTTGTGCTCTCTCTCTGTGTCAGTAAATAAATAAAATATTTAAAAAGAAAAAAAGAGAAAAAATTAAGTGTTTACCAGGGCACATGGCTGGCTCAGTCGGAAGAGCATGTATGACTCTTGATCTCAGGGTTGTGAGTTCAAACCCCACATTCAGTGTAAAGATTACTAAAAAATACTTAAAAGGAATATAAAAGGTATGAACTCAGCTGTCTCTTTGTTGTGTAATGGTTTGGTATTATTTCAGATCAACTTGTTTCTGACTTAAGTCTGTTTTAATCCACTTGTTTATGACAAAGACAAAAAAGTTTTGATAGAAGAACGAAGCAAATTGTGTCAGGATGTCATCCTCTCATCTGTTCTCACTGACAAGGACACACCAGCTCAGAATGCACCACCCACTGGTGGCTTATCTGTAAAAAAAAAAAACAAAAAAAAAAACATGTGAAGGAGGGGCACCTGGGTGGCTTGCTTGAGCGTCCAACTCTTAATTTCGGCTTGTGTCAGGCTCCTCACTCAGCAAGGGCAACTATTTAGAGATTCTCTCTCTCCCTTTCCCTCGGCCCCTCCCCCCACCATGCTGGCTGGCTCTCCCCTGCCTCAAATAAATAAATCTTTAAAAAATATATGAAAAGGGGCGCCTGGGTGGCTCAGTCGGTTAAGCATCTGCTTTCAGCTGAGGTCATGATCCCAGGGTCCTGGGATCAAGCCTGCACTGGCCTCCCTGCTCAGCAGGGCTTCTCCCTCTCCCTCCTCTTCTCCTCCCTCTGCCTGCCACTCCCCCTGCTTGTGCTAGCTTTCTCTCTCTCTCTCTCTCTCTAGTAAATAAATAAAATCTTTTAAAATATGAAGAAGCTGGGTGCCTGGGTGGATCAGTGGGTTAAGCCTCTGCCTTCGGCTCAGGTCAAGATCTCAGGGTCCTGGGACGGAGTCCCGCATTGGGATCTCTGCTCAGCAGGGAGCCTGCTTCCCCCGCCCTGCCTGCCTCTCTGCCTACTTGTGACCTCTCTGTCTCTCTCTCTCTCTGTCAAATAAATAAATAAATAAATAAAATCTTAAAATAAAATATGAAGAAGGAACATGTCCATGTAAGGGGACATTTTGATGATAAGTACCAAGAATTTGGGAGGACTATCCAAGAGTGTTGGGCTGGACAAGGCCACACTGTGCTGATCTAAACAGTTCTCCAAAGACTTTGGGGGCAATTAGCTACTGCCACAGTAAAGACACCTCTTTTTTCCAGCAGTGATAAAAGCCACACACTGGCCCTGGAAAGACATCTTCTTGCCTAGCAACACTGGTGGGCCCACTGGTTCCCTAGCTACCTGCTCCAGCAACAGGGGACTTTTACTTTTACGCTGGCAGCTGGAGGTCAGCTTTCCATTGGCTAAGTCAGCTCTCCCTAGTACCAACATATACAAAGGTATACCTCCACTAAATCTGGACTTTATTCTTTTCATCTTCCTTAACTGGAACAATAGTGTGATCTATTTGGATTACAATGTTTCTGTATTAGTCTACTGAAAGACATTATCCTGTGTGCTATTGGCTTATGCAATTCCTAAGACAACCTGCGTTAAATATATTGTTCAGGGACACCTGGCCGCCTCAGTAGTTAGAGCATCTGCCTTTGGATCTGGTCATGATCCTATGGTCCTGGGATCAAGCCCCACATTGGGCTCCTAGCTCAGCAGCAAGCCTGCTTCTCCTTCTGCCTCTGCTGCTCCCCCTGCTTATACTCTCTCTCTCTGTGACTCTTGCAAATAAATAAATAAAATCTTTAAAAAAAAATATATTGTACAGGGGCACCTGGGTGGCTCAGTGGGTTAAAGCCTCTGCCTTTGGCTCAGGTCATGATCCCAGGGTCCTGGGATTGAGCCCTCACATCGGGCTCCCTGCTGAGTGGGGACTCCGCTTCCTTCTCTCTCTCTGCCTGCCTTTCTGCCTACTTGTGATCTCTGTATGTCAAATAAATAAATAAAATCTTTTAAAAAATACATTGTACAGTCTCTGATCATAATTTGCCTCTCACCATTGCAGTGACCTCACGGGATCCTAGAGGAAGGAGCTTGGACCTGCTGTTTGAAATCCAGCCAGAAGAGAATGGGAGGTCATCCATCCTGACTTCCCATGGCAGGTTATTCCCTGAAGGTCCTGCCAGTGTTATCTTACCCTGACCCCAGGGGCAGGGACTTAGAAGAAAGGAGATCTGCCAGCTTGATCTGCCCACAGTCGGCTCAAACACACGTGTGCGCACCAGGCTCTGTGCTGTTTTACTTTTCTCTTTTATTCATTTCATTTTACTGTTTTGTGCTGAGTGTTTTACATGTGATGTGTTGTGATGCAGGCAGCAGAGAACAGCTCTGCCTGGGACAGTTGCCAGCAGGGGCGCAAGACTGGGGGACAGGCAAGGGCTCCCCTTGAGGTGCCTTTCTACTGCCTCTCCAGTGCCTGGGGCTCCTCACTCTTCTGGGCTCAAGGCACCAGGCCTCCAGGAAGAGCAACTGACATTGGATGACACGGGCAGGTCTGCCTGGGGGGAGGTGACAGTGTGGAGGAGAGGTGACTCCTTGGAGCCTGAGTTTGATATGATTACAAGATCCTAATTCTTATGTGTCCATATGCAATAGAACTACATGTGACTGGGAAACTCCAGGAGGAAAAAAATAAAAAGCCGTGTATCCAGGAAAGTGAAGTCAAGAATGCACACCCCAGCTGGTGGGTGCTATGTTACAAAGAGGAGCAGCAAACGTCCCTCCCCCGCCAGCAGATGGGCTTCACACAAGTCCAGCGCCAGGAAGTGGGGATCCAGACTCTTCTCAGCATCTGGTGTTTCCCGGAGGGGCTGGGCTCCACTTCGGGCGGCATAGCAGTGGAAAAGTGATGTGGAGACAGTGGAGACCGTCCCAGTGAAAGGAAACAGAAGCGGTGACCCCTTTGCAGAGCTAGTGGCGATGTTTTGACAGTTGTGACTCGCTTCCTGTACTTGGTGCATGGAAGCAGATGGAAGGGTTAGTCTTCCTGTGCTTCGATGCGCTTGTGATCATAAGGTTCATGGGTCTTGTTTTATGGGGTTTTTCCCTTTTTGTGGGTCCCTGGCTGAGAAGGAACCATGATTTTTTAAAACAAAACCTTCCCCAACTTTGGACAGTGCACAGAGTATACTCTCCACCAAAATCCAGTGATTAGCATTTTGTCATAGCTGATCGTGGTGTCCCTTGAAGAGAAACCCATGGGAGTCTACCAAATTCTCACTTGAGCTGTTTAAATGGAAGAGTGTCTGGTAGAGTGCACTTAAATCTAATCTCAATCATCAAAACAGAGTCATGGCCCCTCAATTGACTCCCAGATTTGAGCCAGTTTATTTTATTTTTATTTTCTTAAAAGATTTTTTTCATTTGTCAGGTTGAGAGGGAGAGAGAGAGCAAAAGCAGGGGAGTGGCAGGCAGAGAGAGAAGCAAGTTCCCCGCTGAGCAGGGAGCCTGATGTGGGGCTTGATCCCAGGACCCTAGGATCGTGACCTGAGCAGAAGGCAGATGTCTAACTGACTGAGCCACCCAGGCGCCCCTTTGAGTCTGTTTATAGACCCGAAATCCCTCGATGAAAGGGAGGCCAGGTCCTCTTTAGAAAGATCTCACTACACAGCTGGAGACACATACTGTTTTTTGTTTTTCTTGTTTTTTTCTTTTTAAAGACTCTAATTTTTGATTTGACAGACAGAGATCACAAGTAGGCAGAGAGACAGGCAGAGAGAGAAGGGGAAGAAGGCTCCCTGCTGAGCAGAGAGCCCGATTCGGGGCTTGATCCCAGGACCCTGAGATCATGACCTGAGCTGAAGGCAGAGGCTTTAACCTACTGAGCCACCCAGGCGCCCCATTTTTGTTTTTCTTTTTAAGATTTTATTTAACTATTTGACAGAGAGAGAGAGATGGCGAGAGAGGGAACACAAGCAGGGGGAGCGGGAGAGGGAGACGCAGGCTTCCCGCTGAGCGGTGAGCCCAATGAGGGGCTCAATCCGAGGACCCTGGGATCTTGACCTGAGCCAAAGTCAGACACCTAACGACTGAGCCACCCAGGTGCCTGGAGACACATACTGGAGATCTTTCAGCCAGCCTCTCCCAAAGGGACCTATGGCCCATTACCAGGGTCACGGTGCATTAGGGAGAAGGAAATAACCAGATTCGTGGGGAGGTAGTGAACACTGTCCCAGAGCTGGCGCTAATTCCAGGCATTGCTGCGCCCCGCCCCCATCTGAGTGGGGGCTCATGGAGGTCAGGTGATCAGTGGAATTGTAGTGCAG
The DNA here is from genome assembly GCF_022355385.1 of Mustela nigripes. Classification (NCBI taxonomy): domain Eukaryota; kingdom Metazoa; phylum Chordata; class Mammalia; order Carnivora; family Mustelidae; genus Mustela; species Mustela nigripes. The sequence goes on from NC_081575.1 coordinate 15,989,153, forward strand.
TCCTGACTCACCGTGGGCCCATTAAGTCCCCAAACTCACCCTCTCCTATTTCCCCAGTTCCAGACTGTAACTGGAATAGATATACTCAGCAACTGGCCGGATACCCACATTGGTTCCCTGACCTGTGGAGTGACAGCTCTTATGGTAAGAAAGGGCAAGTGGAAACCACTAGAACTTCCACTACCTAGGAAATGAGTAATCCAAAAGCCACGCTACATTCCTCAAGGGATTCAGAGGGTAGCGCTGCCATCAAGGACCTGAAACATGCAAGAATGGTGATTCCCGCTACACTCCAAGTCACCTTGCACATTTTCTTCTTTTTCAAACTTTTATTTAAATTCCATTTAGTCACCTTGCATATTTAGCCCGTGGAGAAAACAAATATATCTTGGGGCTCCTTCACAGAAGGTTAAGCGCCCCACTCTTGGTTTTGGCTGGGGGGTGGCGATCTCAGGGACACAGTGCTTTATTGTAAACTTAAGCAGGTGGGGACTCCAGTTGTAGCTACTGTTTCAGATGTGATTTTGATAAAGGAAAGATGTTATTAGGGTTTGGAGTAGATGGCCAAGAAAGAATTCTTTCTTTGGTGCAAAGATCTTTGGTGCAAAAGGTGATTTTATTAAAGCACGGGGACAAACCCGTGGGCAGAAAGAGCCGCACTGAGGTCCTGAGGAGTGGTCCATTATGGACTTCCAAGTTGGGAGGGGCTTAGGGATATCGCAAGTCTCTAAGGAATTTTGGAAGCAAGGTTTCCAGCACCTTGAGGGGGCTAGCTATTGCTGGGAAAAGATCATTTATTACTGTCGAATAAAACCTTAGTCACGAGACCCTTCAGATGTATATTGGTGGGCCATATGATTGAGGAATGATTGCCAAAACATATCTCGGGGGGCTCAGAGATAAAGGAAGTTTCCAAAGCAATCTTTATACGTTAAAGTAGACTTAGAGGACCCTGGTGGTTGTGTTGATGGGGAGGTCAGGCTAGGCCTGCCTTTTGCCCTTAGCAAAGTATCAACATTAAGGCAGTTGAGTCCATAGAGGAATGTCACTCTGCCTCTTTCAAGGACTTGTCAGTGGGCTACAGGTAGTAAGGAAATCTCATAATTTTTCTTCTACCTTTGTTTCCCACATCAATTTCATTGCTGGAGCAAATAAACAGATAACCTGGTAGCTGCTATGCCTCTAGTGATCTGGCTAATGCTTCTTTGATTCCTCAATAACTGTTAGTAAAAACAACAGAAACCATTTGAGGTCAACTGGCAAGGCCAGCAATATATCTTCATCAACCCACTGTACGGATATCTCAACTTTCTAATCCTGTGTCCTGCTTTATTTCCTGGGAACTTGGTCAACCTTCCTTCCACAAGATATCACAAAGGACTAGGACTGGTGAAGATAAGCTGACTGGATCTAGTGAGCAAAAAGTAGCAACTCCTCCAGACTTCAAGCTCCCCTGAGTGTCCACTGGCTCCAGCTGGAAGCTCAGTGACCTTCATGCTCTTCCCTGAGGCATAGTTTCCTTCAAAAGGATTTCTGTTCCCGGCCTGTTGATTCTGATCAGAAGTCAATCTGCCATCACTTATCACCAGAAAAGGGCCCCAAAGCAAGGGAAATTCTTAAGAGAGATTTCGGGGAGACCTTCAATAGAAGACCACGGGTTGGGGGCGCCTGAGTGGCTCAGTCGGCAAGCATCTGCGTTCCACTCAGGTCACAAGCTCAGGGTCCTGGGATGCAGCCCCTCGGAGAGTCTGCTTTTCCCTCTCCCTCAGCAACCCCTCCCCTTCATTCGTGATTTCTCTCTTTCAAATAAATAAATACAATCTTAAGACCACAGTTTGTCCCTTCGCATTCAACAAGAGAAGAAGAACAGTTTAAACAACAGGGTGAGTGAAAATGTGTGTATGTGGCTGTGAGTGGAGGGCGTGGGGGGACCCCCTTCGCAGGACACCCCCCCATCTGCTGTCCTGCACGCCCCCTCCCCCCCCCCCCGCCTTTCCCGCTGCTCCCCTGCCTCACTGCGAGGTAAGCTGATCTCGAGCCTCAGGGCCAAAAGGTTTTTTCTGACTTCCCCGTCAGCGGAGACCGGGCCCCGCGGGCGGACCAGACCGCTGCCCCTAACAGAACCGCAGTGAAGGCTGCGTTCGTTCCGGGACGGGTCTCCCTGTGCTGTCCAGGCTGGATGCGGAGGCTGCTCACGGGCAGGGGCCGCTGCCGGTCCCCACGCCAAGCTGGACCCGCTCCGTCCCCGACCCGGGCGGCTTCACCCCTCCCCAGGCCACGCGGCGGCCTCCGGCTCCCGGGAGCTTAGCCAGAGCGACGGCGAACTTGCGCGCTTCGCCCGCACACCCGAGCAGCGCCGCGCCCGCTGCCGGGCTCCCCGGTCCTCCCGCCTCAGCCTCCCGAGGCGCGGGTCTCCCGGCGCGGCCAGCAGGGCAGGACGGCAAGTTGGAAGCACCAGCTACACACCGGCAGGGTCGTCCAACGTACACGCTGCTCCCCTTTCCGTCCTCCAAACCTCCCCGGAGCCTCTGAGCCACGGGGAAGTGAGGCCCAAGGGGGTGGTGGGCAGTAACCTGCCCAAAGTCCCACCGCCAGGGGCCTCGAGAGCCGGGATCGCGACCCCTGGGCTCCAAGTCCCGCCGACCGCCACGACTGCCGCCGCAACAGCGCCTCCCCGCGGGGACAGGCGCTCTTCGCGCTCCCTCTGCGCCCCGCGCAAATCTGGAGGCTCCAAGTCCCAGATGGAACCACAAAAACCCACTGGCCCAAGTATGGTCGCCTCGGGGCGATCCAGAAAACCCGAACTGGGAAGTAAGAGTCCGCGGTGTCTCAGTCTTCGGGACCAACCCAAACCATGTAAAAGCCCGCTCTCGCTGTCTGTCCGCCTGACCGATTCCCTCATCTCGCAAGCTCTCTGCGTGGACGCGGCAGGAGGCACAGCTTCTTCGAGGCTCTGCGGAAGCAGCTTCTGCACCGGGCTGTGGATCTCCCGGGACAGGAGGGCCAGGAGCCGCTCGGACCCCAACAGCGCTAGGACCTGCTCCAGGGTGCGCATCTCAGCGGTGGCAAAGCTCCAGGCGCCGCCTGACGGTTCCCCGGGGCCCAGGGACAGAAGCCACTAGCGCAGGAGGGAGGCCACCAGGCTGCGCCCTGGGGTGGGGGTGCGGGGGCAACTCCTGGCGGCAGGCGGAGTCACTCCTGGGGTGTCTCCATCAGGAGCCTTTCGCTCCTGGGAGCCTGGGCGGGACGCCAGGGTCAGGTTCCTGGACCTTCTAACCCCAAAACCAGCTGTGTCCCGGGCGACAATAGCCGGCAGGATCGGCGTGCCCCGGGATCCCCGTCCCCACGGAGCTGTCTCCAGGGCTATGTCCTCTGTGGGCTGAGGGCGGCTGGGCCCCTCGACCCACTTTGGCCCCGGGTTGGAGGGCACAATCGCAGGCGTCTCTCTCCTGGGTCCGGGGCCCACCAGGGAAGTCCCAGCACTCAAGTCTGGCGTCCCAACACCAGCGGCACCAGCTGGGGACCAGTGTGAGGACGACGTCTCCGCATTGACAGCATCGTCTCTGGCCTCGCACCATCTCACCGGGGAGGGAAAATGTGACCCCAGCGACGGTGCCAATAAGACAAGAGGGGGGCCGCGGGGGTGACCCAAGTCTCCAGGAGCCCTCTAGTGGTGGCCGCGGTTAGGAGAGGAGTGGTCGGGGTAGCAAGGTCGAAGCTGGGGTCTTCAAGAGAGGAAACTAGAACGGAAACTCTGGCCCAATGTGACCCGCGAGAAGGAGACCAGAGTCCTAAGCTTAGGGAAGTTTATTAAAATGTGAATTCTCCAGCTCATGCGAGATGCGGTGTGTCAGGAAGGGGCCCATTAATCTGAAGTTTTTCCAGGGCCTCTCCCTAGAAATTCTTCCTGCACTGAGAGGCATGAGAAGCAGTGATCCAGGAGTAAAAGAGTTAAAGGAGTGGGGTTACTCCGGGGCGGCTGTAAGAGAAGCCCTTGCTAGGATCAGGAACTGGGGACCTCCCACCCATGCCCCTGGGCTCTGGAAGGGCCTAAGACCAGAAAAGCGAAAGCTCCCAAATCGGCAGGAGGCCCCTAGGAGGCCAAGGAAGTGGCAGCCCCTCCCACGTCAGCAGGCTCCGGGGCCCAGACAGCAGAGCGAATGCCTCTGGACCTGATGGGAAATGTAGTTCGCAAGGCCACCAAAAGCCTGTGCTCTGCGCAGCTTCTCTGAGGCTCCTGGGAAGGTTGTGGGACCAGACGCAATAAGCCCCTGAGCCGCCAGAGGGCGCAGCGGTCCCGCCGGGACGGGCGGCGGGGCTCCCATTCTGCCAGGGCGACGCCTACTGGCCGCCTCCAGCCTTGACCCGGTGACCCGCGCGTGGACGAGCGACGGGCGGCGGGCCCCTATCCGGCCCGGGTCCCCGCTGCCGCTCCCTGCGACCCGGCCGGGCCTTCCCGGGGTTGTCCCGGGCCAGAGCGCCCGTCGGGGCGCCGGGACATCCGGTAGGGAGCCCGCGGGGGTCGTGCCCGCGCCCCAGGCAGCCAATTTGTAACCGGCTTTTAGACGTTCCCGCGACGTGTCTCTCCTCGCCTTTCCGCGAGTGCCCGCTTTGCACACACCCTCTTTATCCGTGGGCCGTGTGAGCGCGGTCTCGCTCGGGCCGGTCTGGGGAGAAGCCGTGAGTCCTGGGGTGCAGCAGCGAGGTTTCCCCGCGGGAGGGCGGGTGGAGGGACGGCGGGGCAGTGAGGGCCCCGCGGGACGCGGTGGAGGGTTCGGGCCCCTCTGGGGAGGGCGGCGGGCTGCGAGGCTGAGCAGGGTCAGGGCGGGTCCACAGCCCAAGCCGGCCCGGTTCCTGGATGCCTTCCAAAGGAGAGGGTTCGGTGCCCAGGCGGGGACGTGGAGGCTTTCTAGGAATGAGTCCTGGGGAGCAGTAACCTTGCTCGATTGTTTCCTCTGGGCTGGGCCGGGCCACGCGCACTGCCTCTGGCTTCCACGCAGCTGCAGCCAGCACGGACATTTTCTGAAGCTGACATTGCAAGCAGAGACCCCGGGTGTCCTTGGAGAAACTGGCGCAGGGGGGGCACCTGGGAGGCTCAGCTGCTGGAGCTGGTTTCAGCTCAGGTCCTGATCTCAGAGTGGGGAGGTCAGGCTGCAGCCCAGCCCCAAGTGGCTGGACAGTCTCTCTGTCTACCTCAGCACCCCCCCACAAAGAAACCAGTTCATGTTTCAGGAAGAGACACTTGCCCAGGGATGGGCGGGGAACAGTGTCGTTCTCCGAGACTGGGCAGCAAGAGTCCCGAGGATGTTTTCACCTGCTCCCCTGCAGGGGAGAGGGAAGGTCCCCGAGTTGTGGGTGGGCAGCTGGAGGGAGAGCGTGAGGGCGGGTACAGGTCTGGAGACCTGTGGAGACGCATGTCCCCACCTCTGTCACCACAAGCGTGGCCTCAAACGTTGCACGTAGAACACTTGGATGTTTGCGGACATGGGCATCACCAGGTCGGTGCATTGTGGCCTTGGCACCGTTTCCCTCTGGCACTGACCGTGGGACCTGGGACAGCTTACTCAGTGCCTGTCAGCCTCCAGCCTCAGTCCCTCCATCTGTACCCAGGGCATCGTGCGAGTCCCCACCTGCTCGCTCTGCCTGAGCGCCACGTGACCTGCCACGTGGGGGAGACTTGGAACAGCACCGGGACATAGCGCCATGAATGTGATCAGTGTCCTTGGTTCCTGGTGCAGACCAGGTGGCTGGCGGCCTGCCTTGTGGCAGTATGTTGCTGTCATGAGAAAGCCCTCTGACTTGCCATCACAGGACAAGGGTCAGGCTGATGTGGGCGGAAGTACAGGCGTGTTGAGTGGAGAAGAATGAAGGGTTGTGGATTGGCGGCCTGGGGAGGCGAGGCTCTAGCTGAGAGGCCGATGGCTGAAGGTGACCGAGGGTGACTCGGGGTCACATGGACTTTCAGGATTATTTGCCAAAGTTGTTGATATTGCTCCTCATTTCTTTTGCGGCCTACCTATATTCTGCAACACAAGACAACCCATATTAGGGGCACCTGGGTGGCTCAGTGGGTTCAGCCTCTGCCTTTGGCTCAATTCATGATCTCAGACTCCTGGGATCGAGCCCCGCATCAGGTTCTCTGCTAAGCGGGGAGCCTGCTTCCTCCTCTCTCTCTGCCTGCCTCTCTGCCTACTTGTGATCTCTCTCTCTCTCTCTCTCTCTCTCTGTCGAATAAATAAATAAAATATATTTTAAAAAAAAAGACGACCCATTTTGGACTGGAATTGGGATTTCAGGCCACCAGATGTATAGGACTTCATTTAAGGGATGAGGTTCTTAGCCTTGTGCCCATGGCTTTTAAAGCCAAGCTGTCCGGTAGGCCCTTCTACAATGTTATCTTTGGAGCATTTGAAATGTGGCTAGTTTGAATGAGAAACTGAATGTGCGGTTTCAATGGATTTAAACTGAAACAGCCCCATGGAACCTGTGGCTACCATATTGGGTAGTGGAGCTCTAGAGGGTCCCTGTATGATCGAGAACATTTTGTGAATTTTTGGAAAATGGATGCAGAATTCGATATGTCTGTGTGTTTTTCTAGAAAGTGATTCCATGGCCTTCATTAGATACTTAAAATCACCAACAAAGATTAAGGTCCGCTGCTCTAGGGCGTGGTGGAAAGTGAGCAAGTTGAGGGAGCTGAGTATGGCCACTGGTAACCACTGCTGTTCCCCCTTTCTCGTTTTGTCCTGTCCTCAGCTGTGGGTGGCCCCTCACGATGAATCCCTGTGCTGTTTACTTCTTCGTCACAGGCTGGGACCGTTAGCCTGAACCCCACTGCTGTCACACTCAAACTCTCATACATTCAGTTGTTTTAAATAGTGCCAAAAAACCCATTTTCTTTTTTTTTTAATTTTATTTATTTATTTGACAGAGAGAGAGATCACAAGTAGGCAGAGAGGCAGGCAGAGAGAGAGGAGGAAGCAGGCTCCCCGCTGAGCAGAGAACCCGATGCAGGGCTCGATCCCAGGACCCTGAGATCATGACCTGAGCCGAAGGCAGAGGCTTTAACCCACTGAGCCACCCAGGCACCCCCAAAAAAACCTATTTTCAAAGCCATTTGGGGCCTGCCTCATTTACATGCTCCATAAAACTTCACCCATCGCCTGCAAACCACAGACAGGTGAGTCGAGTACTGGGCTGTATAAATGTCCCCAAACTGTTGCTTCTCTTTGGCCTGTCTGACCCGGAGACTCCTCACCAAGCTGCTGAGTGACATTACTCAGACACAAACATTTCCTCTCTCATTTCCCCTCCTTCCCTGAAAATGCCCTTGCTGTATTCCCCATTTAGGGGGTGGTACCCATGCCTCTGCCTCTGGAAGGTTTCTTGTGGGGAGGAATTTCCCCTCCCAGACAGCCCTGTCCTTGTGCGGCCCAAATAAAGCTTGTTACTGCGTCTCATGGTCCTGTGTCTCCCTCGATCACCTCCCCACCCCAGTTCCTGAACTCACTATAAATCCTTACAAGAGAGAGACAGATGGAGCAGATGTGGTAGTAGGAGATATTACTTTGGAAGCCAGTAGTTGGTGTGATGCCAAGAAGGGGTCACGAAGCAAAGAATGTAGACAGCCTCCAGAAACTGAAAGAGACAAGGAAATGGAGCCTTGCCTGAAGCCACCAGAAGGAATGTCACCCTCTAACAACTTAAGTTAAAATTTCTCACCTCCAGAAGGCTAAGAGAAAAAAAGAGTTTTTCTTTTAAGCCACTAAATTTGTGATAATTTGTTACAGAAATAATAGGAAACTAACATACCTTGTATATATGCATACCTATAAATATTTCTACATCTACCCATCTGTGTCTGTCTGTTAAGATAAATATGACTTCATACCAGTGTCTCTGGCTCTGATCCATCACTGCGTGGATCATTCTAGCCTTCCCTTCCTGCTTATCTCTAACTGTGCTCACCTACAGTGGCTCCCAGCATTTGGCACCCATAATCTTCGTTTGTTCAACCAGTATACATGTAAGGCAGTTTCAGAAATGTTCAGCGATAGCCCCATGAGAATTTATCACCCTGAAGACAGTGGTTTGCCTTTAGCTTAGCCCCCCTACTTTTATCTTTTATTCATCCCCCAACTTTTTTTTTAAGATTTCATTTATTTATTTGACAGACAGCACAAGTAGGCAGAGAGGCAGGCAGAGAGAGAGGAGGAAGCAGGCTCCCTATGGAGCAGAGAGCCCGATGTGGGGCTCGATCCCAGAACCCTGGGATCGTGACCTGAGCTGAAGGAAGAGGCTTTAACCCACTGAGCCACCCCGGAGCCCCTCATCCCCCAACTTTTAAGTTTTGAAATATTTTGAGATTTTATTTATTTGTCAGAGAGAGAGAGAGAGAGAGAGCGAGCGCGCACAAGCAGAGAAAGCGGCAGGCAGAGGGAAAAGGAGAAAGCAGGCTTCCTGCTGAGCAAGGAACCTGATGTGGGCTCCATCCCAGGACTCTGGGATCCTGATCTGAGCTGAAGGTAGATGCTTAACCAACTGAGCCACCTAGGTGTCCTAAGTTTTAAAATATTTTAAACATATGGAAAATTTGCTTTCTTCTTGGCAAGCTTAGTGCTATGGATGAAATTTCTCTCCCTGTTCTTCTTGTTCCTTCTGGATCTCAGTCCCCTTCCCCTGAGGAGCTCTCCCAGAAGATGCTTGTCAGGGTTTTTTTTTTTTTTTAAGATTTTATTAATTTATTTGACAGACAGAGATCACAAGTAGGCAGAGAGGCAGGCAGAGAGAGAAAGGGAAGCAGGCTCCCCGCTGAGCAGAGAGCCTGATGCGGGACTCGATCCCAGGACCCTGAGATCGTGACCTGAGCCAACGGCAGAGGCTTTAACCTACTGAGCCACCCAGGCCCCCTGCTTGGCAGGGTTTTAGACTGGCTTGACCCTCACCTCTACCTGGTTGCCTCACCCAAGCCCCTGGCCTTCCCAGATCTGCCTGACTCCTCTCCTGGTGGCTTTGTGGCTCCTGTCACATCCCTCTTCAACCTCCAGCGTCTCCCAGGAGCTTGTCCCCGGGTAAACACACCTGTATAATGGTACGCAGTGGCACTGGAGAGACAAGGCTACGTTCCCAGAGACTTGGAAAAGAAAGGGAGAATGTCAGGACAGGGAGCGCCTTGGTGGCTCAGTCGGTTAAGCATCTGCCTTCGGCTCAGGTCATGATCTTGGAGCCCTGGGATTGAGCCCTGCCCCCACATGATTGGACCCCCTGCTCTGTAGGGAGTCAGCTTCTCCCTCTCCCTCCGCCCCTCCCCTTGCTCTTGCTCTCTCTCTCTCAAATAAATAAATAAAATACTTTTAAAAAGAAGGCTGTTTGGAGATTTCAGTACTGATGGACCTTGTGTGTTACCCACTGAAGGGCACAGTGTAGAGTTCCCCAGACATCTTGGTGAAGGGAGTGCTTTGCTCACAGAACACTAACTCATTTCATAGATCTAGTATTCCACGGAAGACTTTGGGAACTATGGCTCTATACTTTAAACTGGTGATCAATGCATCTGGGCCCAGGACACAAATGGGAGGTGATGGGGATCCCTAACGGATGGGCAGTGAGACGCTAAAGAGACTGCCCCCTCTCACATCAGCTTTGAGTGCCCCTGGGGTGGTCATGGACTGAATCCCTTCTTGGGTTTTGTCTCACTGGGTCATGCCCCATTGAAGGAAAGCTCTTTCCAAGTTTCCTGAGCCTGTCTTACTGTAAACAGGGATTTTACTGGATCTCCTTTAAAGGAGACAACTCTACTAAAGTTAATTCAGAGGGCAAGCAGCTGGGATCCTCCAGGTCCCTAGGGGTCCCCAGTTATTTCCATGGTGCCCCTAAAGCTGCAGCCGGAAGTTGTGATAGCTCTAAGGTATTTTGCCAGTATTAGATGACAGGTGGGATTGGTGACAGAAAGACAGCAGGAAACAGTGGGCCCGGGCACTAAAAGCCTATTCTGAACCTCGACAGAGATCCACAATTGGACTCGCCAACCTAAAGAAGGCCCTCTGTGGCATACAGTGGCCATGGTGGCGATGAACTGGACTCACCACCCAGAGACGCATTTCTGAGAACCCCTAGAGCAAGAGGCACACGTGATGGGGATGTCATGTTGGGTGTGGTCATGGGTGAACCTGGTGGGGAGGAGCAGCCTAAGGCGTGGCCCGTTCCTAAACACAGAGAGGGTAACAATGGGGATATTTATTTATTTTAAAGATTTAATTTATTTATCTGTCAGAGAGAGAGAGAGTGAGTGCACAAGAAGGGGGAGCAGCAGAGGGAGAGGGAGAAGCAGACTCCCTGCTGAGCAAGGAGCCCAACATGAGACTCCATCCCAGGACCCTGAGATCATGACCTGAGCCGAAGGCAGATGCTCAACTGACTGAGCCACCCAGGTGTCCCGGATATATTTTTTTTAATTTTTTTTTAAATTTTTTTTTATGATTTTATTTATTTATTTGACAGGCAGGGATCACAAGCAGGCGGAGAGGCAGGTGGGAGAGGGGACTGAGGGAGGAAGCAGACTCCCTGCTGAGCAGAGAGCCCGGTGTGGGACTCAATCCCAGGACGCTGGGATCCTGACCTGAGTGATGGGGATATTTATCAATCCGGTTCCAGCTGCCATGGGAGACCGGGAAGGGAGGTGCCGCTGCCCTCTGCACGCTGAGGAACCCCTCCTGCCGGACAGGAGACGCTGCAGCTGGGGCCCCTCTTGACTGGACGCAAGAACACAGCTGCTCACGCCCACAGCCTGAGATCCTTATGAAATCCCAGGGAGAGCCCCGTGCCCCACTGTCCCCCCGGGGTGGGGGCACACTTTCAGGTGGAACAGATGGCCACAGTCTTGCTCTCCCTTCCCGTGGGGGGAGATTGTAATGCCTACAATGCAAACGTTCTTTAGACATCTATAAACTTCTCTGAAAACTTTCTGGGACTGGGGCTCCCAAAACCAGATTGAATTATATAATTTTATAATTATAAAGCCGCTTAACAGATTGAGCCAGCCAGGTGACCTGATCACGTATTAAACGTTTAACCAATTAGGGACTCCTGGGTGGCTCAGTAGGTTAAGCTCCGACTCTTGATTTTGGCTCAGGTCAAGATCGGGGTTCTCTCTCTCCCTCTGCACTCTGTACTGCTTCCCCTGCCCCCCTGCTCATTCATGCTCTCTAATATATAAATGAATCTTTTTTAAAAAATGAGCATATGATCAGCCCTAGAGAAGAAATATAATTATACTTCACTGAAAATTTTACACAGTGGATAGAATATTGACATATTTAAGAAGCAGACAACGCCAAAAAGATTCTGACAGTGATTTAATGTGTTTTGATTCTTGCCCTTCAAAGCCAGCTGCCGCCTCAACACCCACAAGGCTGCTGACTAGTCACCCATGACTCTCAGCCTGAGAACATTTTCTCACTCTTGGAGCCTGCCGGACATGATATAAGGCCATCAGAAGGGCCAGAGATTTACTGCTCCTGGAAGCTGCTAGTCCTTCATTAATAATGGTTGGTATTTCACAGCTACATGCTCCAGGGACCAAACCCAATGATCTTGTTTCCTGACCCCTCCAAAATACCCCAGCCAAATCCATTCTGCAGGGCCCCTTCTTTTCTGTTCCCCATCATCAACCCCAGGGTCAACCTTGTGACTTTTCTGACCACTATCCGGTAACAGAACATCTTCAGTGAGCTTAGTATGCCACAAGGTCAGTGTCCTGTCCAAGGTAATAACCACAACTCTAATCTATTTTCGGAGCCTGTGCCTCTCCCTTCCCCCAGCTCTGGCTGGCGCCAGGCTGAAGCCTTGGGTAGGAAAGGGAAACAAGGTGTGGTGTGGCCTGGTCCTCCTGCTGAGACTTGGCCGGCACCTGCCTCCCTCTCTTTTTGCAACCCTTAGTCCCGGAGGGTCTGTTCAGCATGGGAAGGAACAAGAGGTCAGGATCATGACAGGTCTCCTTTATCTGGATGGATTTTAGCAGCTGTTTAAATCTGACTTTTTCTTCTTTGGTGGGGTCTTTCAAGGCAATTTGGAGACCTCATCTCTGGGTCTCCATACCACGCTTTCCCTGATATATGACCACGTAGAGAGCTGCCCCCAACCCTCCCAGTCACTCCCCCACTTTTTTTTTTAAGATTTTATTAATTTACTTCAGAGAGAGCCAGAAAGAGCACAGGCAGGGGGAGGAGCAGAGAGAGGGGGAGAAGCAGGCCCCCTGCTGACAGGGAGCCCACAGTGGGGCTCTATTCCAGGACCCTAGGATCACAACCTTGAGCCACCCATAAACCCCACAGTCACTCCCTTTTCAAATGTATTTGTGAGGGGCGCCTGAGTGGCTCAGTGGGTTAAAACCTCTGCCTTCAGCTCAGGTCGTGATCCCAGGGTCCTGGGATCGAGCCCTGCATGGGGCTCTCTGCTCAGTGGGGAGCCTGCTTCCTCCTCTCTCTCTGCCTGTCTCTCTGCCTGCTTGTGATCTCTGTCTGTCAAATAAATAAATCAAATCTTTAATAAATTTCAAAAAGATGTATTTGTGATTCTGACTTGTTCCCACTGTCTCCCTCAAGCTTGGAGGGCGAACAATGGAGGCATCCCAGCCGCCTCCTTGAAGACCCATCCCCTCAGTAAATTCGAGGTGTAAGGCATTTTCCACTTAGAAACTCCACAGTTTTTTCATCCTCTCCCAAGAGGGCCCCTCTCAGTTCCAAACCCCCAGACGCTGCCATGTCAGTAAACCTTCTCTAAGGGGGAATTGCCAGCCTTGCCCTGTAGCACGACCAGGAGTCATAAGGACAGTGAGCACGTGAACAAATCACACCCCAAACCACAAGAAGGGACCATGTAACTTCAGTTTTAATGGTGCCCTCAGGGGAAGGATTTGTTGATCCACATCATTTTCTTGGATTTTTCATAATCCCCAAGGATCGTGGGTGAGTAGGTCACGTGGCTTTTTGGCAAAGGCCAGCTCCACCCTGGTGTTTTCTGTGTCAGCGTCCACAGCCATTCCCTCAGATTCTCGTCATTTCTGTGCCTCCCCAGCTGCCTCCCCAGCAAAAAGCTCAGCACATTTTGAGAGGCCATGGGTTTTAGGTACTCGTCTGCCTTCTTCCTGATGCTCGGTGTGGGCGTGCCGGGACCCAATTCAGAATGTTCTTCCTCCATACCTGGCTGACACTGAAGATGGCTCCAGGAAGAAGCACAACTGGAAAAAACATGTAAAAGTGGATGGGATCTAGAATTAGCTATAGGGGAAATAACACGTGCCCCAGAAGTCCCTCTGAACTCCCATCTACTTGCACATGCGTGTGCGTGTGTACACACACACACCTAACACACACACACCTAACACACACACACACACACACACATACACACACACACTGACTTAGTCATAAGATACTGCCTTGAGGTGATAGCTTCCATGAAATGCCAGCTTTATCATTTATTTGAACCACACAGATATAATGAAGATACTTCTAGAAGCTCTATTTTGTTCCATGGACACGTTTATCAATTCCTGTTTCTATCGCTAATCCTATAGAGTATGTTTTAATAGATAATATGATAACAGATAGATAATAGATATTTAATAGCTATTAGGATAATCCCTCACATTTCTCTTTAAGATAATTGTATAACCCAGTCATCTAGTTGCAAAATCACACTTGTGATTTCTGACTGGAATTGCACTGAAGTCATAGATTTAGAGGAGAATTGATATCATTTCAAAAATTAGTCTTCCTTCCCCTGCCCAAAAAAATAATTAAGATATTATTTTAGTGTTCAAACAGGAAGTATATAAAAGGTTCATGTATATTTTCCATAGGTTTCTTTCAAAGAATTATATTGGTAGGTGTTTCAAAATGCTTGTGACTAATGAGAATCAGACATTGTATTTCTATTTTATTTCTTAGAATATGCAAAATGTGCTTTTTATGTGTTTAACTTGTATCAACTGACCTTTCCTGATCTACCTCCTGGGTGATGGCTTTGGTTTTTCTAAGAAGGAAATTCCTTTAGAAAAAGGCAGTTTTGCTTCTTTCTTTTAGTAATATAATGCACTAATAATAGTAATATAATGCACTAATAGTAGTTTTTATCCCTTTGTGATGTC
>NC_081575.1:16003401-16009274 GCF_022355385.1 Mustela nigripes
AGGAAAGCAAGGGGAAGGGTGAGTTGGTCTTCCTGCCTCTCAAAAAAAGGAGCGTGTGACCTGACTGTCATTGACCTCAACTGCTTCAAGTGTCACATGAATGAGGATAATAACTGCCCCTCCTCTGGCACCCCTCACCCACTCACTGTTTTCAGCCCTGAACCAGAAGTAACCCAGGTGATAACCGCCAGTGTTCAGATCAGGCATGTGGCCTCAGGTTCTGAGAGCCATTGTGAGTCACCATGACACCTCTGGGGCTTAGCCAATGGGACCTCAAGGAAGAAGAAGAAGACAAGGAGAGAAGAATTGTTCCTCTCACTCCTCTCTCGACCTCTCTTCTGGACGGACCGTCGTCTCTGCCCGTCGTCTACAGAAACCTCAGTGGTCTGTGAGGTAAGCCACCCATTTGTAATATGGTTTGGGGCCGTTGCCACACTAACCCACCCGATGAATCCCAGCAAGGGGGAGGTTACAGGACTACCATTTGTTCAAACGGGCATGGAGTCGGGACTGTTGAGAAGTGGGGAGGAGCATGGGCTCTAGATCCGGGGCTTTCTAACTTCCTTCCTCATCTCTTTTCAGGCTTTCTCCGTTGGGTTCCTTTCGTGAAGGCATCTACGGTGTCGACCGGTCATGGAGAAAGAAAAGTCTGAAGTCCAGCCCAGCACATCCACACCCAGTGATGAGAAGAAGACGAGTGGCCGCCGCTCAAGACAAAACATGCCAACCAAAAATGTGCTGCACTTCCTGCTGGAAAGGCAGGTGGGCAGGCACAGGAGCGATGTGGATCTGTCCACATGGCTGTGGATGCTGACCTGAGCCACCCGGGGGGAGGTGGCTGGCCCTTGCTAAAAGAAACAAAAAACAGGGGCCTTACCTGCTTATGCCTACCCACAATTTTTCAAAGTGCAAAACAAAAACAAAATAAAAATTGATTTAATATGACATCCATCTCCCTTGTTTCAGCTACTACAATAAAAACTTTTCACCCCTTTCGGTTTGATATGCTTTTATTGCTCAAAGGGCGTTTTTCGCTTAGTTACCCTTAGTTACGCTTAGTTACGCTTAGTTACGCTGGGGATTCCATGCCTGGTAACGCGGAATGCAGGGGCTCTCCGGGCCTGGGAGGTGGTGAGATCCCACAGCAGGTCCCATCTCGTCCACCTTTAACCTGAAACAAGAGCCGGGGAACGGTGATGCAGAAGCGGGTCCCTCCGGAACCGAGACTCCTGTCCCTAGGCCTGGCTGTGTCCCCCTGGGAAAACTAGTTGCTACCCTGGTGAAAGACATTGTTGAAGAACGGGCCACGAGCGGGGTGGGAAGTTTAGGGTACTGGTTTTGATTTTGTTATTCTGCCGCTCATGGGAATATCATTTTAGACACTATAGCATTGTGCCTTTGTTGGTTTTATTTCAAAAAATCAGGGGTGCCTGGGTGGCTCAGTGGGTTGAGCTGCAGCCTTCAGCTCAGGTCATGATCTCAGGGTCCTGGGATCGAGTCCCACGTTGGACTCTCTGCTCAGCAGGGTTCCTGCTTCCCCCTCTTTCTCTTCCTGCCTCCCTGCCTGCTTGCGACCTCTCTCTGTAAAATAAATAAAAATTTTAAAAAATCAAAGCACATGATATTTTAATACGGGAACGTAACACCACCAGGGCCTCCTGAAGGAAAGGGCTCTTCTCGCTGTCCCCCGGGGGCCCCCCTCGGCGGGGTGGGGTAAAGCCTGGTGGGCAGCAGCTGGCAGCAGAGAATGTGCAGGGCTGAGTGAGGACGTGGGCGTGCAGAAGCGGGCTGTCGTGCGCGGTGGGGACGCGGCCTGCCCACGGGGGGATGGGACTGGGCAACGACCAGGGCACCCGAGCGAGGGCGAAGCCTTGGGACCAGCGCAGCCGTGGGCTCGCCTGTCCCGCGAAGCGGGGGACGATTCCAGTCCCTGTGCTCCCTGCCGGGCGGGCACAGTCCTCTGCCACCCCAACACGCGCCTGCCCACACCTCGGGACGCCCGCTCCTCCGTGTCCCTCCCGCCGGCGGTTAAGCGCAACCACTGCAGCCCTCCACATGCAGTCACCTCCCCGGGCATGTCCCCTGTGCCGCCGCCGTCTGACTTGGCCTCCGGGGTCACGGGAGGGGCTGCTTCGCGCACCCGCTGCCGCGCGGCTCACAGCAAAGGGAGGCGCGACGGGCCGGGTCGCTTGGGACGAGTCCCACAGCCGCCACCTTGAGCGACGGGAAGCGCTGCGCTGAGGGCTGTGGCCATGGACCCTTTGGTGCCAGGCGGCGTGGGCGCACAGCTGTGCGCACAGGTCCCCGAACCGGAGCAGTGGGTGGCACTCGAGAAGCCCCAGAGCAGCTGGCACTGCCTACGGCGCATCTCCGTGGTGCGCCTGACCCTGGGCAGAGGCCGGTCCCAGGCAGCACACACGCGGTGGCACCTCCGACCACAAAACAGCTGAGGGCCATGTTCATGGGGCAGAGGTTGTGGGGCGGAGGTGGGGGTGGGGGGTTGGAGGTTGGAGAGGCCTGGGCACAGAGACTCCACCAAGTGCCTGTCGATTGGATCATCGATCGTACTGGAAGGACGTCTCCCCACCACAAAGTTAAGGGGGGGGGGTGCATTTCAGTGTCCATGTGCAGGGAAAGTCAGAAGCACAAATAAGACATTCAATAGGGCAGCGGCTGGCAAAGACAGGAGAGGGAGACAGAAAGAGGGAACGGGAAAGGAAATTGGCCCCAGGGGTCGATCCTGGGCGCTGCCTGCACAGCACTGCCCACGTCCACACCCATCCTCCTGAAGAGCCTTCTGGTTCGTCTAGGGGCCCAGACGCTCTTCCCAGAGGAATCCTTCCCATGGGGTTTGACAGCATCCCTGGAGAACCAGCACCGAAGGTCCAGGAAAGAGGCTCCTTCACTCCCAAAGGCTCCGGAAAAGCGGACACAATGCCCAGCCTTCCTCCATCTTCCTGGAGTGAGGAAAGGAACAGGAACAAGAAGTGAAAATGCAACGAGGAAGGGGTGGGCCACCTCTCTTTCTCGATTTTCAGTTGGCTGCCTGCCTCTCCTTCCCTCTCCCCCAAGTCTGAGCCAGCTGGAAGGAAAGGGGAGGAAGGGGCTCCCTCATGTGTGTAAAGGGGGTCTGTGCTCTGAGGGCCACCTGAACCCATTTAGCGGAAGGATAAATGGACATGCTGCTGGTAAGTTACATATACATTTTTTTTAAAATATTTTATTTATTTATTTGACAGAGAGATGAGAGGCAGGCCAAGAGAGAGAGGGGAAAGCAGGCTCCCTGCTGAGCAGAGCCTGATGCCGGGCTCCATTCCAGGATCCTGGGATCATGACCTGAGCTGAAGGCGGAGGCTTTAACCCAATGAGCCACCCAGGCGCCCCACATAAACATTTTTTAATAAAGATTTTTATTTATTTATTTGACAGAGATCACATGTAGGCAGAGAGAGAGGAAGGGAAGCAGGCTCCCTGCTGAGCAGAGAGCCCGATGCGGGGCTCGATCCCAGGACCCTGAGATCATGACCTGAGCCAAAGGCAGAGGCTTTAACCCACTGAGCCACCAGGCTCCCCTACGTATACATTTTAATTGTAAAGAATCTTTCTAAAGAAAACATACATCTGGGGGCGCCTGGGGTGGCTCAGCCTGGGTAAGCGTCTGACTTTTGGTTTCACCTTGGGCCAAGATCTCCAGGTTTTAAGATCAAGCCCCGTTTGGACTCAGCGCTGGGCACACAGTGGCCTTAAGATTCCCCTCCCCCTTGCCGCTTACCCCCACCCGCCACGTGCTGGGGAGTTCTCTGAGTCAATCAATACTTTTTTAAAAAAGATTTTATTTCTTTGACAGAGAGAGACACAGGGAGAGAGGGAACACAAGCAGGGGGAGTGGGAGAGACAGACGCAGGCTTCCCACTGAGCAAGGAGCCTGAAGCGGGGCTCGATCCTCAGACCCCGGGATAATGACCTGAGCTGAAGGCAGCCGCTTAATGACTGAGCCACCAAGGCGCCTCAATCAATAATTTTTTTTTTTTTTTGAAAAGAAATACATGTGTCTAGGAGCAAAAGTTCGAGGCCCATGGGTGGCTCAGTTGGTTAACTTCCAACTGTTCTGACTTCAGCTACGTCTTGATCCCAGCGTCTTGGGCTGGAGCCCCATGAGGGGCTCCCTGTCCCATGGGAGCTTGCTTCTCCCTCTCCCTGCTGTTCCTCTTGCTTGTGCTCTCTCTCTCTCTGACAAATAAATATTTTTTAAAAAGTTCTATTAGCAGGGTGCCTGGGTGGCTCAGTGGGTTAAGCCTCTGCCTTCGGCTCAGGTCATGATCTCAGGGTCCTGGGATTGAGCCCCACATCCAGCTCTCTGCTCAGCTGGGAGCCTGCTTCCCCGGCTCTCTCTGCCTGCTGCTCTGCCTACTTGTGATCTCTCTCTCTCTGTCAAATAAATAAGTAAAATCTTTTTTAAAAAAAGTTCTAGGAACATCTGGGTGGCTCAGTCAGTTGAGCATCTGCCTTTGGCCCAGGTCATGGTCCCAGGCTCCTGGGATCGAGTCCCACATCAGGCTCCTTGCTCCGCCAGGGGCCTGTTTCTTCCTCTGCCTGCTGCTCTCCCTGCTTGTGCTCTCTCTCTCTCCTCCCAACAAATATATGAATAAAATCTTAAAAAAAAAATAAAGTTCTATTAGCATCAAGTAGTCTCTAAGACTATAACTTCTCTCTGAAGGCAAAATAGCCATTAAATCACTTTGTTCTTTTAGACATGCTTTTCTCTAGGGAGTGGAGCAAAGGTCAGTGTGAGGCCGTCCATCCATCCATCAAACAAACAAACATAGGCAAAATACTTCTGCCAGCTCATTTTCCCAGACATCACACAGTTACAGAAACCTTTCAAAAATGTCTCTTTTCCCTGAAATAATTCAATTATGATTCATGAAATCATGAAGTCACGTTTACTGTCATAACATTTTAGAACTCTTGAAAGCTTAGACTGTATTTCCTCTAAACACTTCATGTTATACATAAAATGCTGAGCCGTAAGTAGGGCACAGTGACTTGGAGCTTTCCCCAGTCTCTTGCTCAAACACTGGGACAGAAGCCCTCAGTCCTGTTGCCTAGAACTGTATACTATGTTTCTCCATGGGACTGCAACAGATATTTTTAGTCTACTCAACTTGATTCCAAGTGGCCTTTTTTTTTATGAAGACTTTATTTATTGATTTGACACAGAGAGAGAGAGAAAGAGAGAGATCACAAGCAGGCAGAGAGGCAGGAAGAGAGGTGGGGGGAAGCAGACTCCCCGCTGAGCAGAGAGCCGGATGTGGGGCCCGATCCTAGGACCCTGAGATCAAGACCTGAGTTGAAGGCAGAGGCTTAACCCACTGAGCAACCCAGGTGGCCCCTCCAAGCGGCTTTTTGTAGAATAGACATTAGAAATGCATTGTGATAGCTGTGAACCAAAAATTAAAATATTGGGGATAAAATTCCATTTACAATAATAGGAATAGGGCGCCTGGGTGGCTCAGTGGGTTAAGCCGCTGCCTTCGGCTCAGGTCATGATCTCAGGGTCCTGGGATCGAGTCCCGCATCGGGCTCTCTGCTCAGCAGAGAGCCTGCTTCCTCCTCTCTCTCTCTCTGCCTACTTGTGATTTCTCTCTGTCAAATAAATAAATAAAATCTTTAAAAAAAAAAACAATAATAGGAATAGAATCGGTCACGAACCACATTTAAAGGAAGAATGCAGAGCTCTGACTAGTCTTTTCAGATATTATACAATGTGCAGACCTTATTAAGAGAAGGGGGTGCCCGGCTGACTTAGTCAGAGGAGCATGCGACTCTTGATCTCAGGATTGTGAGTTTGAGCCCCATGTTAGGTGTAGAGA
>NC_081575.1:16009374-16012394 GCF_022355385.1 Mustela nigripes
CCA
Organism: Mustela nigripes; assembly: GCF_022355385.1. Classification (NCBI taxonomy): domain Eukaryota; kingdom Metazoa; phylum Chordata; class Mammalia; order Carnivora; family Mustelidae; genus Mustela; species Mustela nigripes. The sequence continues at coordinate 16,009,378 of NC_081575.1, forward strand.
CCCCCCCCCCCCGTTGCTGATCTGTTATTAAGCAATGTCTGGCTGAATTAAGGTTGCTGTGATTCAAATCAGGTAATAGGCAGAAGTGTAAATAAAGGAGATGGTGGGTTGATGCTGTTAGGAAAACAAAAGTAAGAAACAAAAGAAATAAGAAGGAGAACATGATAACACAACAACAAAATACAAAAGGCAGAGAAAGTATAATTCTAGGAAAAAGAATTACTCCCAGGTAGTGTATGAGAATGTTAGACATACTCTTTCTTAATAGCACTAAGAAATTTTATATCATGGGGAAAAAATGAAATTAAAGAAGAAATGATTAGATAAAGAAGGAAATAAACAGTTAACAATGAGCTAGCAAAGTTCATGTAAGAAATGGAAGAAATAAAACCCCTGCTTAAATGAAACCACATTAGAAAATCAGGAATCAGAAATGGAGAGTGCTGAAAAACAGAAAAAAAGAGGGCTGATACAAGGAAATAGAATAGTAAAGAAAAAAAAAAAACCAAAGAAATAAAAGCCTCTCAAAGACAGGGGAAGACATGGAAGGAAGAGCACAGTGCCTTAACCTGTGGGCTGTTGTGACCCCTCCATCTGCAACTGGAAAAGTCATTGTTTTAACCCACTGAGCCACCCAGGCACCCCAAAGATTTTATTTATTTATTTATTTGACAGATTAGAAGAAGGCAGAGAGGCCGGCAGAGACAGTGGGGGAAGCAGGCTTGGAAAAGTCATTGTTTTAGAAGGGGGACCTAGCATTCTGCTTTTTCTTCCCCCCCCCCCCCTTTTTTTAAAGGTTTTATTTATTTACTGGGTGGAGAGAGTGAGAGAGAGAGCACAAGCAGGGGGAGTGGCAGGCAGGAGAGGGAGAAGCAGGCTCCCTGCAGAGCAGGCGGAGCCCTATGTGGGGCTCGATCCCAAGACCCTGAGATCATGACCCGAGCTAAAGGCAATCACTTCACCAACTGAGCCACCCAGGTGCCCGTACGCTGCTTTTTCTATTCTCTTCTGCAATTTATCATGTCAGAAGGTTTATTAGTTTGCCACAAATTCAGTGGATTAAGCATCAGAAATGTATTGTCTATCAGTTCTGCAGATTAGAAGTCAGACATCACGTGTGGTTAGTGCTACCCCTTTGAAAGGCTGTGAGGGAGAGCCTGTTCCAGGCCTCTCTAGCTCCTGGTGGTTTGCTGGCAAGATCTGGCATTTTTTTGTGTAGTAGTCAGGTTCTCTGAAGACAGGGCCAATAGGGTGGCTGGCTGGATGGATGGATGGGCAGACGGACGGATGGATTATAGGTAGATAGAGGCATATTTATCAGAAAGAATTGTCTGGAGTTATTATGGAGGCTGAGAAGTCCCAAGACCTTCAGTCAGCAAGCTGGAGACCCAGGAGGGCCAATGGTGAAGGATCTCGTCTGAAAACCAGCAGGCTTGGCACCCAAGGAAAGCCAACGTTTCAGTTCAGATCTCTGTCCTCACTCAATCGCTCAGTCAGGCAGGAGGAGTTTCTTCTTATTCATAGGAGGGTCCGTTTTTTTGTTCTCTTCAGGTCTTCAACTGTTTGAAAGAGGCCCACCCACGTTAGGGGGCGATTTGTTTTACTCAATCTACCAATTCAAATGTTAATCTCATTCAAAACACCCTCCAGACACACCCACAGCAATGTCTGACCAGAGGGCTGAGTACCCTGTGCCTCCAGGCCAGTTGAGATGTAAAATTAACCCTCCTGCGTACAGCTCTGCTTCATCTCCCAGATCTTGGCTTCCCCTTCATGTGGCAGTCTCCCTGCACACAAGTGTGCCCAAATGTCCCCTTTTTAGGACACCAAGCCGTACAGAATTGGAGGCCCATCCTCGTCAAGAATAACCTCATCTTAACTAACTGCATCTTCAACGACCCCATTTCCAAATAAACGCACTTTCTGAGGTATCGGGGGTTAGGACTTCAGCATATGAATTTGTCAGGGGCACAATTCAATCCATAACGGAAGGCACAAGGCACGTCAGTGATTTTTTCAGAATATTCCATTCTAAGCGAATAGTGCCCCCCACCAGGCTTACACAATGGGAATTTGCCTACTGTGGGTAACAGATCTTCTCAAGTATGTGTGGTGTCTAAACAGGGTGTCTCTCTTGATCGGATGGGGGCCCCCAAGGGTGGGTGACAATCAGGTGGAAGCCAGTGACGTTGGCGGTGAAAAAGATTCACCTGAGGCAGAGCAAAGGGGATAGAAGTTTCTGGAACACAGCTCGAGGGAGCTGTGGGCAGGACAGCAGGGGTGAGGCTTCCTGCCAGGAGGCAGGGGGTGGGGGCCGTTTTTAAAGGGGGAAGAGGAGGGGCTATGGTGACCTATGGATTTCTCCCATTTTTGGTAACAATGCCTGGTCCTAAGTAGCCCATTGGTCACTTAGGGCCTATGGCTATCTTGAGGAGGGTGGCCAGGTGGTCCTGCCTGGATTCAGCCAGGGGGTCCCTGTGGGCCCTTTCTACAATCCATCCCTCAAAACATTGCCTAAAAGCAGACTCTACAATACACAGTGACATAAGAAATTTAGGCAGCCGTGAGCCCATTTTGCAAAACTGTCTTTAAGGCAAAAAGTAGAGTCAGTCATGACCTAAATCAAAGGAAATGATTTAGGACTGGATGAACAGGTTAAAAGGAGAGGAGGATTGTGGTTGGAAGTGTGTGGAATAAGAACTACTTTTGCTATATCAAAGTATATAACATTCCAATATTTTTATACTAAGCTTGTATTAATTTGTCATCAAACCTGTTTTTTTTAAAAATATTTTATTTATTTTATTTGACAGACAGAGATTACAAGTAGGCAGAGAGGCAGGCAGAGAGAGAGAGAGAGAGGAGGAAGCAGGCTCCCTGCTGAGCAGGACCCTGAGATCATGACCTGAGCCAAAGGCAGCGGCCTAACCCACTGAGCCACCCAGGTGCCCCCAAGATTTTATTTTTTGATGGCTGCTTAGTATTCCTGTGTGTGTGTGTGTGTGTGTGTGTGTGTG
>NC_081575.1:16012494-16084093 GCF_022355385.1 Mustela nigripes
GAGAGAGAAGCAGGCTCCCCACTGAGCAAAGAGCCCGATGTAGGGCTGATCCTAGGACCCTGAGATCATTACCTGAGCTGAAGGCAGACATTTAACCAACTGAGCCAAGCACACGCCCCAGGATTGGTTATTTTAAAATACCAAACTTTAAACTGAAGTGTAATATAGAAAAATAAATAAAAGCAGAGCTTTGCAATTTAAGTGGCTATGAGCACAGTTCAAAAACTTCTCTAGTTGTAGAACTTAACATTTTGCTGCCTCTACCAATTTATCAGAATAAATACCCCTAGACATGTAGCAGAGCAGCCCTAATGTCCACCCAATCTCAAAATTGAGTATTTAAACTACCATAAATTACAAATCTGTGCAGCTAAAAAAAATAGTTTATTCCATGTTTTTCTTTTAATATTTTTATTTATTTGTCAGAAAGAGAGAATGAGAGTATGAGCACAAGCAGGGAGAGCAGCAGGCAAAGGGAGAAGCAGGCTCCCTGCTGAGCAAGGAGCAGGCTGGATGTGGGACTCCATCCCAGGACGCTGGGATCATGACCTGAGCAGAAGGCAGACACTTAACCCACTTAGCCAACCAGGCGTCCCCAAAACATGTTTTGTTTTGTTTTGTTTTTTTAAGATTGTATTTATTTATTTGACAGGCAGAGATCACAAGCAGGCAGAAAGGCAGGCAGAGAGAGAGGGGAAGCAGGCTCCCTGCTGAGCAGAGAGCCCGATGTGGAACCTGATCCCAGGACCCTGAGATCATGATCTGAGCGGAAGGCAGAGGCTTAACCCTCTGAGCCACCCAGGCGCCCCAACATGTTTTTTTTTTTTAAAGTCATGTTGTTTAGTTCTCTTTGAGTTAATACTACTAAACACAAGTCTTTCCAAATGAACACTATCACAGTGTCCTTTGAATAACAAATATCATCTTAACAATTTACATTTGTGTATTGCTATAGAATTTTAAAAGTAATATTACAATATCATATTAATATTCACAGCCACCTAATTACATTGGTGCATGTATGTTAACTCTGTTTTAAATATTTTGCCTCAGATCATTTAGCTATAAATTATAAATTATGAACCATGAATCCATTTAGTATATAGTTTACTAAAATGTGTTAAAAATATTTGACTGAATAATGATTGTGAAAGTCTTGACTAAAATAGAGCTAGTCTTGAGGGTGCCTGGGTGGCTCAGTGGGTTAAAACCTCTGCCTTCAGCTCAGGTCATGATCCCAGGGTCCTGGGATGGAGCCCCACATTGGGCTCTCTGCTCAGCGGGGAGCCTGCTTCCCCCCCCATCCCTTGCCTGCCTGCCTCTCTGCCTACTTGTGATCCATGTCTGCCAAATTAATTAATTAATTAATTAATTAAATCTTTAAAAATAAATAAATAAATGAAATAGATCTAGTCTTGGTAGGAAAGAACACTCAAAAGGAGTTCTTTGAGGTACACAATAATGCTTGATGTGGCTGTGGGTGGACATCAGTATATAAAATTTAGCTTTACATCAGCATCCAAACAAATCCTCTTTTCTGTGAGTCTTTTGCTTGATTAGATTTTTCCTTCTTTTTTTACTTCTGCTGAATTGCAATTTCATTTCAAAAAATGAAATAATTTGAATAAACTCATGTTTGTTAAACAGCTGTCCATCTTTCAAATACAAATAAACTGGGTTTATTTTTTTTATTTTTTAAAATATTTTATTTATTGATTTGAGAGAGAGACAGTGAGAGAGAGCATAAGCGAGGAGAAGGTCAGAGAGAGAAGCAGACTCCCCGTGGAGCTGGGAGCCCGATGTGGGACTCGATCCCGGGACTCCAGGATCATGACCTGAGCCGAAAGCAGTCGTCCAACCAACTGAGCCACCCAGGCATCCCTAAACTGGCTTTAAATATGAACTCTAGACCATATTGAATCTATCACTTTCCTTTGAATAACCAAGGACACAAAGCCATAAATGCAGTTTTTAAATTATTATACAATTGTCTGGGTTTTTTTTTTTAAATAACAAGATGCAGATGACTGAGGATCCAGATACAAATTAGTGACAAAGAAATGGAAGATTAGCAAACTAGAACTTGGGGCACCTGGGTGGCTCAGTAGGTTAAGCGTTTGCCTTGGGCTCAGGTTGTGATTCCAGGGTTCAGAGATCGAGCCCCAAGTCTGGCTCCCTGCTCAGCGAGAAGCCTGCTTCTTCCCTCTTCCACTGCCCCTGCTGGTGTTGCCTCCCTCACTGTGTCAAATAAATAAATAAAATCTTATTTAAAAAAAAAAGAAAGAAAAGAAAACTAGACCCTGATGAGCAGACTAGTGAGCAGGATCTTTCATGATGAATGTTGAACAATGATGCTGATGGGGAGCAATCCACCATTGTGGTGGAAAATTTTGTGCCTCGCTAAAATCTAGTCTTTTCTTTTTGAAACTGGCAACCACTTGGCTTGTGATGTCTCTAATGCATCCTGCTTTGCTTTCTCTTAAACTGCTTGCATGTGAAAGCAGAAATGAAGCTATATTAATTCATTGTCCTTTTTGCCACTGATTCTCCATTACATTTGATTTTTTAAATTTTATTTTTATTTTTTAAAGATTTTATTTATGGGGCGCCTGGGTGGCTCAGTGGGTTAAGCCGCTGCCTTCGGCTCAGGTCATGATCTCAGGGTCCTGGGATCGAGTCCCGCATCGGGCTCTCTGCTCAGCAGGGAGCCTGCTTCCCTCTCTCTCTCTCTGCCTGCTTCTCTATCTACTTGTGATTTCTCTCTGTCAAATAAATAAATAAAATCTTTAAAAAAAAAAAAGATTTTATTTATGTATTTGAGAGAGAGTGAGAGAGAGAGATCATGAGTGGGTGGAAGGGTAGAGGGAGAAGCAGACTCCCCAGTGAGCAGGGAGCCCAATTTGGGACTTGATCCCAAGACCCTCAGATCATGACCAGAGCCAAAGGCAGGGGCTTAACTGACTAAACCATCCAGCTGCCCTACATTTGTGAATTTTTTTTTAAAGATTTTATTTATTTATTTGACAGAGAGAGATCACAAGTAGGCAGAGAGGCAGGCAGAGAGAGAGAGAGGAGGAAGCAGGCTCCCTGCTGAGCGGAGAGCCCGATGCGGGACTCGATCCCAGAACCCTGAGATCATGACCTGAGCCGAAGGCAGCGGCTTAACCCACTGAGCCACCCAGGCGCCCCCATTTGTGAATTTTTTTTAAGCCATGGTGCTGGGAGGGAGAAGATGAGTAGAATGCCTGATACTTCCTGCACTGTTGCCCGGGAAAAGTGACCATCAATATTTGTTTGCCTAGACAATAGTTTGGGAGTACTTTGCAGACAATATAGGAAGGGTCAAATTTGTTTTTTTTTTTAATTTGTATTTTTTTTCTTTAAAAAGTATAAATGGGGTGCCTCGGTGGCTCAGTGGGTTAAGCCTCTGCCTTTGGCTCAGGTCATGATCTCAGGATCCTGGGATCGAGCCCAGCATCCGGCTCTCTGCTCAGCAGGGAGCCTGCCTCCTCCTCTGTCTCTCTGCCTGCCTCGCTGCCTACTTGTGATCTCTGTCTGTCAAATAAATAAATAAAATCTTTTTTAAAAAGTATAAATAAAGAATATATTTAATTAATGATAAATAAAAGAGAATAAAGTATTTATTGTTTAAATGCTTTCATTATTAATGTTGCCTTTCATGATGATTTTAGCTAAAATTTTAACAATTTGAGAGTTATTTGTAGGAAACAAAGTCATAATTTATTGCTAGTCACTTCACTCTGTTCAGTGACTCAAATATTGATGTACTTAGAGACAAATCGCCAAATTAAACAAAAAGCAGTTTTAAGAACTGATGTGCCCAGCTCTATGCTTGGCAGGGAGCCTGCTTCCCCCTTCTCTCTGCCTGCCTCTCTGCCTACTTGTGATCTCTCTCTGTCAAATAAATAATAAAATCTTTTTTAAAAAATTGATGTGCCATCTCCCATGTGCCAGGTTTGTGAAAGAACTATTGTCACCATTTCATAACCATTTCCAGGAAAAAGTGTTGTATTTAAATACATGCTCTAGATTTTATGGAAGTTCCAATTATCCAGGGTTACAGAGCAATTTATAACTCAGGATGAAGTCCTTCAACCAGTGTCAGTATTTAATTTGATAGTGTTTTGTTAGGCATTTGGGGCCACATTAAAGAAAATCAATTTTCTTTTCTAAATTATCACATCAGAATCAGAAAAAGCACCTTTCCTCCCTGCTGTACACCTGTCATTTCAGCAGGAAATCTCACAGACATGGTAATTATTTAGCAGAACATCGACAGAAGTGCAAGTAAATAAGGCCGCATAGCAGCCTGAAACTTGTGCTCAAATGCATGTTCAAGAGAACCTTTAACATATCAAAACATTCTAAGTTTTGTCCTGGTGATCTTAAAAAAATAAAAGTGCCAGTTATTTTACCAGCAAAGTGGGTTTATTTGGAAACAGCAGAGAATTACAACCTGCGATAAGCAAGTTTGGGCAACACCATAGGTAAGTCTAGAGAAAGAAGGAGGAGAAGGCTCTTTAATAAAGGGGACCAGTGGGCAGGGCTCTTGTAAACTAGAAGTCCATTGGAGTAAACTGGGAGCTCTAACTATAGTGGCTTCTCATTGGCTGAGCTGTTGCCAGGGAGTCTTACTCCCTCCTCCCTCCCTTGCAGTATCCACCTGCAAGGTCCTTCTCTTCATGCTGGGTCTGCGATTGACCTTGAGCAGTAGGTAGGGAGTGAGAGCTGCCCCTGGCCACCTCCCAACTCCATTTTAGAGAGGTTGCCCTTTATTAATTTTCACACCTTCAAACTGTTACCAATAATGTTCCTATATAATATTTTTAACTGACTCAGAAACTTTCAATGGCTCCTTACTGCCTAAAGAATCAAGTCCAAGTTTCTAAACACTCAATGATCTGACCTCAACCCACCTTTTTAGTCTCCTGTCTCCCTGTGCAGGCTTCTTAAGTTCAGGCAGACAACTGTGGGATGGTCACAGCTCAGCCAATGAGAAGTCACTATACTTCCAACCCCCAGTTTCCCCCACAAGAGCCTTCCTCTCCTTTGTTCTCTAGATTTGCCTATGGTTTTGTCGCAGCTAACTTCTCCCAGATTGCAATTCTCTGCTATTCTTGAATAAACCCATTTTTGCTGGTAAAGTATTTGGCAGTTTTATTTTTAAAGTTAACAAAGGATATCTTTATTAAGGGGAAACTATCATGGGCTACCATTCTCTGAAGAAATCCGCATTTCCCAAGTATCCCAGTTTGGAGCCTATCAGAATGGTCCAGGTGAAAGATGGTAAGGACCGAAATTAGGTTGAAGACTGTGCCCAGCTCAGTTTGAAGATTTAATTTTTCAATTTTTTTTGACAAGCCTTAGTAATTCATTAGATGTGAAGGCTTAGAAGGATGTAGATAAAGACTTGGAAATCAATTCAACCTCACTGGCTAAAACAGTTGAAATTTTGTTAACTGAAATAGGGCACAGAAGAGGAGAAACAATTTTTGAGTTTAAGGTAATGGATTAAATTTTAGACAGATAAGGTATTTGGGAGACATCAGTGAGGAATTGTTTACCAAGCAGTTAAACAAAAGCTACTATTTATAGAGGGTTCACTGTGTGTCAGGCATTTTGCGAAGCCCTTGACACGCACTGCATTGCTTAAAACTTATGTTAGCCTTATGAGAAAGATTTTCTTATCATCTCTTAGGGACCAAGAAAATGAGCCTTAGAAAAGTTACATAACTTTCTCTAAGCCACATACTTGCTAGTAACTGAACCAAGATTGAAACTGAAGCAATCTTACAGTATGGCCCACTCTATTGGCCACCACCCTGTATTAGCTCCCTAATATGTAAGATTTGGAGCTTGGGAGAGAAATCAGGGCTAACACAGTACATTTGGAAGTTTATTCCACAAGCCTTTATTGAGCTCCTGCCAAGGTCTGAGTACAGTGCTCTGAGTTTCAAGCACAGAAAAGCCATTGGCATGGTCCTCAAAGTGAAAATGGAAATAATAGACTTGAATAAAGGAGTATGAGCAATAGGAAGAGAAGAAGCTAAAGTTAAGAATCCCAATCCCGGGTTGAGGAGCGGCGGGGTGGCTTAGTGGGTTAAGGCCTCTGCCTTCGGCTCAGGTCATGATCTCAGGGCCCTGGGATCGAGCCTGGCATCGGGTTCTCTGTTCAGTGGGGAGCCTGCTTCCCTCTCTCTCTGCCTGCCTCTCTGCCTACTTGTGATCTCTGTCTGTCAAATAAATAAATAAAAACCTTTAAAAAAAAAAAAAAAGAAAAGAATCCTGGGTTGGGCTCATGAGTAGACAACACTCAAGAAGAGGGAAAATTAGGGGCATCTCGATGGCTGAGTCTATTAAGCGACTGACTCTTGGTTTCGGCTCAGGTCATGATCCGGGTCCTGAAATCGAGCCCTGCATCAGGCTCTGCACTCAGCTCAGCGTTGGCTTGTCCCTCTCCCTCTGCCCCTCCTTCTGCTTCCCCCCACCTCTCTCTTAAAGTAAATGAAATCTTTTTAAAAACAAACATTATTTACAAAAGAAGATGAGGAGGTAAAAATAAGTAGTCAGAGAAAGTGGAAGAAAACTCAATCCAAGTGGCAAGTGAACTAAGGAAAGAGTGGCCAACACTGTCAAGTGCTCCAGAAAATACTTCAATGAAAGAAGATTGAGAGGAACTGTTAAGTCTTACAGTTTTGGGTGTAATTAATGATCTTCTCAGCAACTGGCCTCTTGAGACTTTTTAAGAGAATGTGAAGGACAAATGCGAAGGTATATGTAAACCAATACACAGTTAAGTCATGAACAACATGGGAGTTAGGAGCTCCCATCCCTCTGTGAAATGGAAAATCCATCTATAACTTTTGCTTCCCCAGAACGTAACTACGAATAGCCAACTGTTGACTTACTGATAACATAAACAGTCAACACATATTTTGTATGTTAGATGTATTATATACTGTGTTCTCGCAATAAAGTAAGCTAGAGAAAAGAGCATGTTATTAAGAAAACCACAATAAAGAGAAGATACATTTACAATACTGCCCTGTAGTTATTGAAAAACAATATCCACATAAGTGGGCCCGCACCATTCAAATCCAAATTGTTCAAGGCTCAACTGTACTTCAGAATTTTGAGCACGAAAAGAAAAACAGATACAAGAGGATGGCCTAAGGGAGACGCCAAAATTGAAGAGAAGGTTTTGTCTTCGGCTTTCTGCCTCACAGGTGTTTCCCTGATTCTAGAGCCTGAGGGAAGGGGATTCTTTACAAAATTGAAGCACTTTGTTCTTACAAAATCAGAATTGATAGGTAGATGATCAGATAATTGAAAATGCAGATTCAAATGCAAAATCATATTGATAATGATACCTGCATACATTAAGCATCTTATTTTAATATGAAACCTGTAAATATTCATTTACTTAGCAACTTTTTGCTATGCAGCCAAGGCCTTTTCTTTGCACAAAGGCCTGCCAGTTGCATTTCTTCGTATGCAGTCTCCCCCCCACCCCTCCCAGTTTGGGTCTCTTTATTTGATTTTTGGAAAGATTTCTTTTTTATGTAATCCCTACACCCAATGTGTGGCTTGAACTCACAACCCTGAGACCCAGAGTCTCATGCTCTACCGACTGAGCCAGCTGGGTGCCCCAGTCTGTGTCTCCTTGAAGGGAAGCAGACCTTAGAGTCCCCTGTGAAGCAGCTCAAATACTGAGATCTTCTTGATTTTTTTCAGAAGCCTTTCAATCTTTTGCCATTTTCTTTGTCATCAGAATTCAACGATTTTAAATAACGAATTTCCAAAGACTTTGTTTTGTTAGTATTTCTTTTTTTTTTAAATTTTTAGTTCCAGCATAGTAAACAGACTTTCCGAAGACTTTCAATCTAGTCTTCATAAAAGGATAAACTCTCTTTTCACAGCGGTATTTCACTGGTTTATACACTGACTCAAGCCTCCACCAGACCTCCAGACAAGCACCTGGAGAAAGGGGTTCATCGCAGCGGAGTCGGGGGCCACAAGAAGAAAACAATTGCCCTGCATTTGGGACTGCAGGGTGAAAAGAGGAATGTCCCCCTGCCCGGGCCAAATGTGGACTCTGAGTGAAAGCCTTACTGGGTCATTTGGGAAAGGACCCCAACCAAGAGAACTGCCAGGAGTCCAAAAAGCTTTAGCAAAAGAGGCGGGGAGGGGGGGGGGGGGTGTCTTATGGGAGGAACAGAGGAGAGGTGTTGCCCAGGTTCCACACCCCACAGTGGGTGTAGAGATGACTTAAATAAATAAAACTTTAAAAAAGAGTTAAATTTGTATGAGACAGATTAACAAAGAAAAAACCCATTATGTGCACATGGAGACCCAATATTGAATTTGAGACCCCCAAAAATGACCAAGTCTTCCTTTTAGACAAGGAAATAATAAATCTGCAAGGAATTGACAGGACCAAAAAAAAAAAAAAAAAAAAACCCTTTGTGAGTTTCAGTGAGGAAGGAATTCTAAACAGATTTGGGCAAAGTAACCAAGATTGTTTCTACAGGCTTCTCTGCTCTGAATTCCCCCACCTCTGTCAATAAGGATGTCTCTGGGGTGCCTGGGTGGCTCAGTTGGTTAAGCAACTGCCTTTGGCTCAGGTCATGATCCTGGGGTCCTGGGATGGAGTCCCACATCGGACTCCCTGCTCAGCAGGGAGTCTGCTTCTCCCACTGATCTCTCTCCTCTCATGCTCTCTCTCTCTCAAATAAATAAATAAAATCATTAAAAAAAATAAGGATATCTCTTTATTTCTTGGTCCTGGAAGGGCACCTTTCAGATGGGAATTTATTTCTTGCTTTTAGGGGGACACAGGAGGTTCTGGGTGGCCTCTGTTCATAGGCTTTCTCTTAAGCAGCTTTTTTATCTAAAGATTTTATTTATTTATTTGATAGAGATCACAAGTGGGTAGAGAGGCAGGCAGAGAGAGAGGAAGGGAAGGAGGTTCCCCGCTGAGCAGAGAGCGGGAGATGGGGCTCCATCCCAGGACCCTGAGGCCATGACCTGAGCCGGCTTTAACCCACTGAGCCACCCAGGTGCCCCTTAAGCAACTTTTGTTTTAAATAATATGTTAAAGTGGCACATTTTGGGGAATCCCACCTTTGGCCCCTACAGTAGTTTGGGATTTTGACTGTTAAAAGAGACTGGGTATTTTATTTTAAAGATTTTATTTATTTATTTATTTATTTATCAGAGAGCACAAGAATAAGCAGGGGGATCAGCAGGTGGAGGGAGAAGCAGGAGCCTGATGTGGGACTCCATCACACAACCCTGGGATCATTACCTAAGCTGAAGGCAGATGCTTAACTAACTGAGACAGCCAGATGTCCCAATAGTTCTCTCTTTTATTTTTTAAGATTTTATTTATTTATTTGAGAGAGAGAGAAAGAGCATGAGTGGAGAGAAAAGCAGAGGCAGAGGGAGAAGCAGGCACCCCACTGAGCATGGAGCTTGACGTGGGGCTCGATCCTAGGACCCTGAGATCATGACCTGAGCTGAAGGCAGATGCTTAACTGACTGAGTCACCCAGGCGTGCTGAGACTGGACAGTTAATTACTGAAATTATCTTATGTTTATGATAAATAGTGACCTTATAACTTTTTACTATCTAAAATTCAGCAAAATAATAATAGTAATCATCATCATCACCTAAGGAGTGGGTACCCAGTTTGGACCCAGAGAAGGTTTAAGGAAATTTGGAGGTGAAGTGCAGGAGGGGAGAATCTGCTTGTACCCTATATAGTTATCCTATTCTATGCAAAATTTACAAACAGTGATCAAGAACGTGTTTTAATTTCTGGAATATGTTGATAATAAACCGAATGTTACTTTTGCTCTTTTATCTTTACTGTGATAACCATTGTCAACCTTAAAAATAAAACTACCAATTAGACTCTCCGCAAAAATAGGTTTATTCAAGAATAGAAGAGAATTGTGATCTAAGTCACAGCAAAACCATAAGTAAGTCTAGAGACAGAAGGAGGGGAAGACTCTTTAATAAAGGGGGCCAGTGGGCAGGGCTCTTGTAAACTAGAAGTCCATTGGAGTAAAGTGGGAGTTCTAAGTATAGTGGCTTCTCATTGGCTGAGCTGTTGCCAGGGGGAAGAGGAAGTCTTCCTCCCTTCTGCTGGGATAGTGACTGCTTCACTATCCCAGCAGAAGGGAGGAAGACTTCCTCCAAGGTTCTTTTCTTCACGCTGGGTCTGTGACTGACCGGTGACAGGGCTTAAGAGCCCTCTCCCTGCAGACTTCCAGACTCCATTCTAAATGAGATTTCCTTTTATTAATTTTCACATCACCTTCAGGATGAGGTAATAGTATAGTCATTTAAATGTAAACATCGGAGCGCCCTGGTGGCTCAGTTGGTTGAGCCTCATACTCTTGGTTTTGGCTCATGTCCTGATCCCATGGTTTCTGATTTCCAGCCCCACGTTGGGCTCCATGCTCAGCAGGAGTCTGCTTGGATATTCTCCCTCCCTCTGCCCCTTTCCCCACTCTCTCCCCTTCTCTCTAGCTCTAAAATGAATAAATATATCTTTTTAGAAATGTGAACATTAAGGGGGCACCTGGCTGGCTCAGTCAGTAGAGCATGTGAGTGTTGATCTCAGGGTTGCAAATTCAAGCCCCACGTGGGATGTAGAGCTTATTTTTTTTAATTTTTTTTAAAGATTTATTTATTTATTTGACAGGCAGAAATCACAAGGAGGCAGAGAGGCAGGCAGAGAGAGAGAGAGAGGAGGAAACAGGCTCTCTGCTGAGCAGAGAGCCGGATGCAGGGCTCAATCCCAGGACCCTGGGATCATGACCTGAGCCGAAGGCAGAGGCTTTAACCCACTGAGCCACCCAGGCGCCCCAAGCTTACTTTAAAAGAAAGATAAAATCTTGGGGCTCCTGGGTGGCTCACTGGGTTCAACGTCTGCCCTCAGCTCAGGTCATGGATGGAGAGACACCCCCCCCCACCTCCCCCAGCCTCCTGCTCCCTCCTCAGCAGGGGGGTCTGCTCCCTCTCCCTCTGCCCCTCCTCCCTGCTCTCTCCCTCTATGAGAAATAAAATAAAATCTAAAAAAAAAAAATACACTCTGGGAAAAAAATCAAGTAAAATCTTTTTTAAAAATGTAAACATTGCTCTGATATAATTAATTCATGCATGTTTTTCCTTTCTGAGTGATTTCCCTACTGTACTACCCTCCGAATGGCTTCCTTTCCCAATATCAGGGATCAGAAACCGAGGTTTTACTTAGTTTTAGCTTTTTTTTCTATCTCCTAGGTATTGTAATATCCTTATTCATTCCATAATCATCACAAGGCACATACAAAGGCCTTAGTAAGGAGAGTACAGACATGTATAAATAGAAAGGAAAATAATGTTGAATCTAATTGTAAAACCCATGGGCCCCCTCAGCACTCTGTGGTTAGCCTGGAGCTTAAGTGGACGCACATTGTGTTCTCACTGTTATGCCTGATTCTGTCTTTGTGTGAGGTTAAAGCTACAGAGAACTGTGTCTTTTGAATAAAACAATATCTGAGGGCACCTGTTTGTGCCATTTGAATCCCCAATGAAGATTCATTTATTTCTTTTTTGAAAGCTTATAACCACCTGGCTGACGGTTCGTGAAATTTGTCCAAAATAAAAGCTGAAAGCAAGACTGTAAAGCAATATATGGAAACTCAATAAATTCATCTACAGGAACGAACCCGCACACGCACCAAGTATTGTACGTAGAATGAAAACTCAACATGGCTTGCATACAAATGGACCTTTTTTATATTGTGTAGATGCTGCCATAATTAATAAAATAAAGTAATTTAAAAATATTTTACTTATTTATTTGACAGAGAGAGAGAGAAAGAGCACAAGTTGGGGAAGTGGCAGAGGGCGAGGGAGAAGCAGGCTCCCCACTGAACAGAGACCCCCCCCCCCAATGTGGGGCTCAATCCCAGGATCCTGGGATCATGACCTGAGCCGAAGGCAGAGCCTTAAGTGGCTACACCACCCAGGTGCCCCAAATAAAACCATTTAAAAACAACAAAAACATAAGTCACCTGTGACATCTGGGGACAGATGCAACTGACCTTTCAATTGAGGACACTATTCCTAAAACTAAATACGATATCATAGAAGGAAAGAGTTTATAGTCATAATTTGGTTTTGATGGAACAGAATATGCAAAGAAACACAGGCTTGCAGCTTGCATTGAGCATATAAGGATATCCTTACCTTGTTTGTATACTTGATTTGAAGGAGTCATGACATGGTGTGCCCTCCCCACAGACACAGCAGGTACAGGCTGAATTGAGTGATCACTGAAGGGACGTGTGCAAGCTGCACTAAGATCTTCTAACTGCCCACTGCCCACCCCCTATGAATGCTCGGAAATGCTCTTGCGCCAGGATCTGTAGGCTTCCTTATGTTGCTTTACACAGTTTCATTCATTGATACTCTCTTTCTTTTTAAAATTTTTTAAAAGATTTTATTGATTGATTGATTTGACAGAGATCACAAGTAGGCAGAGAGGCAGGCAGAGAGAGAGGGGGAGGCAGGCCTCCCACCGAGCAGAAAGCCTGATTCGGGGCTCGATCCCAGGACCCTGGGATCATGACCCGAGCCAAAGGTGGAGGCTTTAACCCACTGAGCCATCCAGGCACCCCTCTATCTTTTTTTTTTTTAAAGATTTTTATTTATTTATTAGACAGAGAGAGAGATCACAAGTAGGCAGAGCACCAGACAGAGAGAGAGAGGGGGAAGCAGGGTCCCTGCCAAGCAGAGAGCCTGATGTGGGCCTCGATCCCAGGACCCCGAGACCATGACCTGAGCCAAAGGCAGAGGCCTAACCCACTGAGCCAGCCAGGCACCCGATACTATTTCTGAGGTGGGTATAATAATACACATATCAATTAGCTTTTCATACATTTTGAATATGGTTAAAACTGTTGAGTCCATCCTTGATGCTAATATACAAATTATACACTTGGGTGTATGCATTCACTATCCCAAGATACAGCCACTGTATTCCCGTTGTGTGGAAAGCACTTGACCTCCATGCCCCACCATGAAACTCCTACCTGTACTTCAAGGTCCTTTCTTCCATGTGTTCCTTAATAAACATCTTTGAAGCCTCTGCCTTCAGCTCAGGTCATGATCCCAGGGTCCTGGGATCAAGCCACACATCAGGCTCTCTGCTCCGCAGGGAGCCTGCTTCCTCCTCTCTCTCTGTCTGCCTCTGCCTACTACTTGTGATCTCTGTCAGATGAGTAAATAAAATATTTAAAAAGAAAAAGAATAAACATCTTTGAAATTAACTTCTTAGTCTTTCTATAAACACAGTGGAAGAGAACACAGTGGAAGGGTTACAGGAGTTGAGGCATTTAGAAGATGGATTTAGAAAAGAGGATATATAGAGTCCTGCCATTTGCCTACTGCAATCTGTCTCGAGCCCAAACTCAAGTGTCATAAGACCACTGTTCACCATCCGTGTCTGGAACTATACCTCGCACTTGCTATATTCCATGTCCTAGTCACTAGGACCAGCTACCTTCATCCAAAAGGACATGAACTACTCTTGCAACATGTCTGCTGCTTTCCTTGTGCTTTACTGTTGTCAATGCTGTTCACTATTTTCTAGAATTTCATCTCTATATTCTTTACAATTCCACTGGTGCCTGTAAAAATCCCATTTCAGGCCAGAGGCAAACCTAAATGTGCAACAGAGGCTTAACCAGAATATACATTAGGGAAGTAAGTGTGCATTAGTTCCAAGCTCCATATGGTATATTGTTTTCCTATAGTATTGAAAAGCACTATTTGCACTGCATCAACCAGAAAGTAAGTAGGACGAAGGCTCTAGGAATGCTGGCTATTTGCTATGAGAATGGTACTGGGCCTCTGCTTTCAGCAAAATAGAGAGAAAAATGGTCATGAATTTTGACTGCCCAGTATCATCATGTTGGACTAGCAACTTGGATCCACTATCTCATTTAATCCTCAAAATCATGGTCAAGGTTAAGGAGTCTTTATGACCCTTTAAAAAAAAAAGATTTTATTTATTTATTTGACAGTAGGAGAGCAAGAGAGAGAGCACAAGCAGGGGGAGCGGCAGGCAGAGGAAGAAGCCCACTCCTTGATGAGGAGGGAGCCTGATGTGGGAGTGGATCCCAGGACTCTGGGATCCTGACCTGAGCCAAAGGCAGCCGCTTAACCGCTTAACTGACTGAGCCACCCAGGCCCCTGGTGCTTTTTGAATTAAGGTTTTGTTTTTAAGGACCAAGCCCCATGTCAGGCTTCTTGCTCAGCAGGGAGTCTCCTCTGTCTGACCCTCCCCCCTCTGGTGCTCTCTCTCTCTCTCTCTCTCTCACTCCTCCTCTCAAATAAACAAAATATTTTTTAAAAGATTTTATTTGTAAGTAATCTCCACACTCAACATGAGGCTTGAACTCACAACCCTGAGATCAAGAGTCGCATGCTTCACTGACTGAGCCAGCCAGGTGCCCCTCATCTGTTAACTTTTTAAAGCAGTATTGTTACATGCTCAGCTAATGCTGGTGAAAAAGATAAAAAGGCACAGTTCCCGTTTTCACCGGGCTCATGTGTTTGAATCCCTTGCGAACCCATTCTTGGGAGCCGAGGGGAAACTGAAGTAGGAGCCCCCCAAGACTGACTCTGTCCAGAGAAGGTCTGCTCTGCCCCTGAGACAGTGAGCAGGACACCCAAGAACTCTGTATGTTCCTGGCAAGTACTCCCACCTTTGCCTTACACCCAACACTCCCTGCCTCACCACCACGATCGATCTTGAGACCTTCATGTCAATCGCCACAAAAAGCCCGGGAGATCCTGGGACCACACCGCCCCCCCCCCACACCTGTTGGGAAGCTCTACTGCAGAACTCCCGGGCCCAGAAACGGGGTGTTGGGTCCCTGAGCTTTCAGGCGACTTATTAAAACCTCATTGCTAACACAGCCCAGACGGATCCTTCCTGCCCCCTGGTCCTGGCACCATGACATCATCCATTCAGGGAGGCCAGGGTGATGCCCTGCCGGGGGCGAGATAGATGGTCAAGGACAGTGGTGAGCCACCATCCGTCTCAAGATCACCCTCCCCACAGGTACCCGGTGGGAGAGTATGGGGGTTGGGAGGTGAGGTGGGAGAATCCATGGCCCCTGAATCTCTCCTGTTCAGTGGTGGGCTTCTCTGGGGTTCCCATGGGGCTGGTGCTGCTTCAGCAGGATGAGTTTCAGGGGGATCTGGAGCTGACCGTGTCCCACTTGCCCCATCCTGTCCCGTGACTCCATGGCTCAGGAAGCCTGAACATGAACAGAAGGCATGAACAGAAGGCAAGCTCAATCAGGGCAAAGGGTTTGGGCCTTTGCATTCAAGGCTGTAACCCTAGGAGCTGACACATAGAAGGCAAACACTATTTCTAGAGTGAATCAATGAGTGATACCTAAAATCTAGAAGACACTGACTCCACCTACTGAGCATAACATGGGGGAACTAACCAGAACATGGCTGGGTCATCTCATGGACCTGTAATGCAAACTCAGATTAACAAAAAAGACTTGGGATGCCTGGGTGGATCAGTGGGTTAGAGCCTCTGCCTTTGGCTCAGGTCATGATCCCAGGGTCCTAGGATAGAGCCCTGCATCGGGCACTCTTCTCTGCGAGGAGTCTGCTTCCTCCTCTCTCTCTTCTTGCCTCTCTGCCTACTTGTGATCTCTGTCTGTCAAATAAATAAATAAATAAAATCTTTAAAAAAAAAAAACTTATGGTGAACACCACATTTTAAAAATAAAGGTTCTTGGAGGAGGCGCCTGGGCAGGTCATTGGGTTAAGCCTCTGCCTTCAGCTCACCTGGGATTAAGCCCCAAATCGGGCTTCCACCCCCCGCCCCCCGCTGCTTGCTTCTTTGCCTACTTGTGATCTGTCAAATAAATTAATAAATAAATAAATAAAAACCTTTAAAAAAAAAAAAAAGGTAAAGGTTCGTAGGGGTGCCTGGGTAGCTCAGTTGGTTACATGTATGCTTTCATCTCAGGTCATGATCCTGGGGTCCTGGGATTGAGCCCTGAGTTAGGCTCCTTGCTCATCGGGGAGTCTGCTTCTCCCTCTCCCTCTGCCCCTACCCCACATGCCTGCTACTGCACTCTCTCTCTTCCACTCTCTCAAATAAATCTGGCTTCAGGGATGCCTGGGTGGTTCAGTCCGTTAGGTGGCTGGCTGCCTTCGGCTTAGATCTTGATCCTAGCATCCTGGGATCGAGTCCGGCATTGGGCTCCTTGCTCAGCAAGGAGCCTTGCTTCTCTCTCTCCCTCTGCCTGCCAGTCTGCCTGCCTCTGCTCTCTCTCTCTCTGTCAAATAAATAAATAAAATCTTTAAAATAAATAAATAAATAAATCTGGCTTTAGCTCAGATCATGATCTCAGGGTTATGGGATCAACCCTGCATCAGGCCCTCTGCTTAGCAAGGAGTCTCCATATCCCTCTCCCTCTGCCCCTCCCCACCCCCTACTCATTCTCTCTCTTTCTCAAATAAATAAAGTCTTTAAAAAGATAAACAAAGGATTATGTTAAAAATGTCTTTAATCAATAATGAAAAATGCTGGCCACTCTCCAGAAGGTACACTCCATTTAACCAGCCCACATGGAACTTGAAAGGCTGTGCTTGAATTAACTGTTTAGTTAATTTAGCTTGAATTAACTTAGGCTTACTAAGCTCTTTTTCACAAAACACATTTAAACCAGGCCTTTTGCTAATAAGAAAAGAGAAGACACCCAGGGAACACAAATGCTATTCTCTTATTAGCACCTTTTCACTGGAGTCATAGAAATCGCTCTCCAAGTATAGCAGGACTGGATGCTCTCCACCACGACAGCGTTAACAACATCGGATACTTGAGGTGTGTATCCAGCAGGCAGCTTCAGAGATTCCAAGGTGAAAAAGATGCTATCATCTATCACCCCATTTCTTCCATGGAGGCTAGTAATGCAGACCTGTAATTACAAATAGAACTGTTGATGCAAAAGCACCGTCCGCTGTAACCCGGCCTGCATCTCCTCGATCTCACTTTAATCTGTAGGTCACTCTGTTCCCAGCCTGGCCGCCATGTTGGAAACACCGGGAACACTTTGTAAAACTACCCATGGCGACCTCTACCTCACAGCCGCTAAATCAGAAGCCCTGCAGACCTAGCCCCAGTCGAGGATTAGAAACTTTGCACTAGATATACCACATAATGTCCATTAACCTCTCCAGCGACCGCTGAGGGAGTGAAAGGGATAGAGCGAGAAAGGAATGTGGTGGCCAACAGAAGGCCATTTCTCCATTTCCGGGGTCACATCCCAAGCACCATCTGTCCCTTTGTGCAGACCAACTTTTCCATTCATTTCCACTCTCCAATACCTAAGTCACACTCAGCATTTACCGCAAGCTCTGGTCCCCTTCTTCCCCCCACAATTCCCTCAACAAGATTTATTTTCTGTTCTGGTTGCTCTCAGGGTATTTTAATACCTCCCAAGTAGACTGCCTAATTTAGATCTTAATTATACGTGTGTTGTATAGTATCTTCAGATTGTGTCCATTTAGAAGCACAGTCTGTTCAATAAGGAAAGAGACTCTTCCTTGGCAAAGAATGGTTTTGCCAACACATCACATGGAATCCCGGGAAGCAGCAAAGGTCACTCAAGGAAGGAGAAGCAGAACCCAATAACAAGAGCTACACGCCAACGGACTACCTCATGCACATGCTTATGTCTCTGAGGCTTCACCGACAGGGCTCTTCTGCTCAGTGTGTCCGACGGGGTGCAAAACTCAACTTCTACTCGGTCCCCCTGGTAAGGCTCGAAACCTAAAACAGCCATGGAGAGAAACTGAGTTGAAAGGATCTCTCAGTCTTGGTTATGTTCAGTTTCACAGTCACCTTGACATTATGAGACCCTAAAATAATTTCAATTACATCGAGAGTACATTTTGAACCTTTTAAAACAGGGAACCTTGGAAGTCTTCCTGTCAGAAAGGACGTCTGTAGGGGCACCTGGGTGGCTCAGTGGGTTAAGCCTCTGCCTTCGGCTCAGGTCATGATCCCAGGGTCCTGGGATCAAGCCCCGAATTGGGCTTTCTGCTCAGTGGGGAGCCTGCTTCCCTTCCTCTCTCTCTGCCTGCCTCTCTGCCTACCTGTGATCTCTGTCTGTCAAATAAATAAAATCTTAAAAAAAGGAAGGATGTCTGTAATCCTCTAGACATCGATTCTCTCTCTGGTTTAACTAAGTCTGTTGGGCATCCCAGGCCAAGCTCTTTGAGAGCAGCACGGAATTTATTAAACCACTGTTCAAGTTTGCAACCACTCTGGAGACGCAGAGAAGTGTGTAAGTCAGGGCACATGTGTCAGTCTGGCTGCCTAGCTTCCAACTACTCGACCTGCAACCTTGGGCAAGTTTCTTAAACCTCTTTGTGCTTTGATTCATTCATCTATAAAATGAGAAGCATAACTGTAGGACTTAGCACAGAGAGTTGATGGGAGAATTAATCAGTGCATATAAAACTCACAGAACAGTGCCTGGCACATAGTCAGCCCCAAATACACTCCACAGCCTAAAACTGGCAAGATTCTGCCGGGCTATCAAGTCAGGAGGATCGCTGGGAAATGCAAGAAACTCCAGGTTAGCTTTACCTAATACATTTATAGGCAAACTCAACTCCGATGTCTTGTCATGCAGGGTAGAGATTAGTCTGAATGTCCTTGCCATAATGTAAACCTATAACTACTTACTTGTTTAATAATGTGGTAACCCCCCCGTTTTTAGTTTTCACTAAACCCTTTTGGCAGCAATGAGCAGAAGCATGAATGCATGTTTAGGGAAAATGAGTCATGAAATAATTTTCCAGGAAAGTTGATGAATACACGAATTATATGATTCCTCTGGGCTATGGACTGAATGTGTCCCCCTAAAATTCCTGTGTCAAAGCCCTGACCTCCAGGGTGACTGTAATCAGAGATGGGGCCTCTAAGGAAGTAACTAAGATTAAATGAGCTCCTAAGAAGGGGCACCTGGCCGGCTCAGTCAATAGAGCCCATGACTCTTGATCTTGGGGTCATGAGTTCAAGTCCCATGTTGGGTGTAAACATAAAAAAACAAAGAAAGGGAACCTAATCTGATAGGATTAGTGTCCTTGTAAGAAGGGGCACTGAGGGTTTTGTGCTCTCTCTCTCTCTCTCCCCCTCACACACACTAAGGAAATGTCATGTGAGGACTCCATAAGCTGGTTAAGCATCTGCCTTTGGCTCAGGTCATGATCCCAGAGCCCTAGGATTGAGCCCCATGTTGGGCTCCTCTGCCCTTCCCCCTGCTGTGCTGTCTGTCTCCCTTTCAAATAAATAAAACTTAAAAAAAGAAAAAATATATTGACTATTGTAAATGCCCAAACTTAGAAAACCAATTTGTTAGTCACACATAATAATTTCTAAAGTCGATTTAACTTTAAGCAAGTGTAACACCGTTTTTTAGCCCCAGAATGACTCAGATTGGACAAGAGAGGATATGGTCACCCCCTATAGCTATAGCTCTAGGAGCGGGGTGCCCTACACAAGCTATGGCCTTTGGTAGATGTATAAAGTCATTGCCAATGTGCAGCCTAGCAATGAGGTATCTAGAGGAATAAACACTCCAACATCTCCCAGTCTACCCTAGTCTCCCAAATCCAATCATAAGAATGTTAGCAGCTGGGGGAACCTGGGTGGCTCAGTGGGTTAAAGCCTCTGCCTTCGGCTCAGGTCATGATCTCAGGGTCCTGGGATCGAGCCCCGCATCAGGCTCTCTGCTCAGTGGGGAGCCTGCTTCCTCCTCTCTCTCTCTGCCTGCCTCTCCACCTACTTGTGATTTGTCTGTCAAATGTCTCTGAGGAGCCTGCTTCTCCCTCTGCCTTCTGCACCCCCTGCTTATGCTCGAGCTCTCTCTTTGATAAGTAAAAATAAAGTCTTAAAATGTTACATGGGATTTCCTTTTATTCTTTCAAATGGGCACACAAGTCAATATATTCTTTAAAAAACAAAAGTGTTACCTATTTACGGGAAAGAGTGTGAGTAGGAGAGGGACAAAGAATCTGAAGCAGGCTCCCCGCTGAGCAGGAAGCCTGACTCAGGGCTTGATCTCAACCTGCACCAAAGTCACGTACTTAACCGACTGATCCTCCCAGGTGACCCTCAAGCCAGTATATTCTGAAAAATAAAGAGAAAAACCTTACTTGAGACCCCAGGGTTCTAACTCAGACACACTGGTTAGATAAGCATATGTAGGATGTTAGGCACCCTGAAAACTACAGAATGAAATTCCAGCCTTGTGTACTTGGTAGACTCCGCACCCCCGCCCTGAGGCTGAATGCTCTATTCTATTTTAGCATCCTTCATCAAAATGGTTAAGATTTGCTGTTTATTTACCTGAAAAAACATAATCTTGGACCCATTCCTGATGTTAACCATTTCCAACAAGCAAACACTCATGAACCTAAACCCTCTCACCCTTGTCTGCAAAATGGGGCAGGTCACCACCATCCTGTGAAGCAGGTCACCACAAATGGGATCTTGGGCTTGGAAGCACCCATTCGAGCACCTCCACTGACATAGAAACACCTCTGAGTTCTGAACGGAAGAACACACAGGCTCAGCTACTCCCTCTTCCGTGCTCCAGGCTCTCATGGTCTCCACAGATTCACTTTCCACTTCTTCCTCAACCCACTCTTAGCTGTTTCCGTCACTACCCCATCCTACCAGAACCAACTGCATCCGGGCTACCTCAAAAGGTTCTCAGCAGGAGTAAATCTAGTGTAAATAACGAACCTAACACAGGACCACATCGTACCCCAGGGATCCTCCTGGCACTTACAATCCCATCTCATACCACCCCTCGTTCAGGTCATAGCACACAAGCTCACCACACTGCCCTGTCCATCCTTCAGTTCCTACGACAGGCCATGGATTTTCCCACCCTAGGACTTTTACAGTGACTCTCCCCTGATTTAAGTGTTTTCCCCAGCCAAACTCCTCCCTCAGGTCCAAGTCATTTCCTCAATGAGGCTTTCCCTAATCTGATACCAATAGCAAACCCCACCCAGCCCAGCCCACCCCACTCCCAGTACTGTCACAGTACCTGGTTCAAGTCCTGGAGAGGAGAAAATACTCTGGAACTCTCTCTCTTTTGGCAGCGGTGGGGGGACTCACTCACTTGCTGCCCATCTGAGATCTACCTCATCAGAATGCAAATATTAGGAAAACAGTACCTGGGACAGGGCTAAGCACTCAAATATTCTGTTGCATGAACATCTACAAGAAAAGAATATACACTGAGTCCCCACCCACCATGTGGGATGAGAAAATTTAACAATTTTTCCATCTTTTAGATTCCCATTATTTTTTTTAAAGTTTTTATTTATTTGAGAGAGAGAGAGAAAGAGAGATTGGGGGCAGGGGCAGATGGAGGGAATCCCAAGCAGACTCCCCACTGACGGTGAAGCCTGAGTCGGGGCTTGATCTCAGGACCCATGAGATCATGACCTGAGCTGAAATCATGAGTTGGACCCTTAACCGACTGAGCCACCCAGGCATCTCAATTCCAATTATGTATTTGGTTTTAGATTTATTTATTTATTTATTTTAGAGAGAGGGAGTAGGGGAGGGAGCAGAGGGAGAGGGAGAGGGAGAAAATCTCAAGCAGATTCCCCACTGAGCATGGAGCCCCACACGGGCTTGACCCCCACAACCCTGCGATCGTGACCTGAGCCGAAATCAAGAGTTGGGTATCAGGGGTGCCTGGGTGGCTCAGTGCATTAAAACCTCTGCCTTCGGCTCAGGTCGTGGTCCCAGGATCCTGGGATCGAGCCCCACATCGGGCTGTCTGCTCCGCAGGGAGGCTGCTTCCTCCTCTCTCTCTGCCTGTCTCTCTGACTACTTGTGATCGCTGTCTGTCAAATAAATAAATAAAATCTTTAAAAAAAAAAAAGAGTTGGGTGTCAGTCACTTAACCAACTGAGCCCCTCCCATTACATTAAATCGGAATTTATCTTTGGTCTTTTTCCTTAGGTTTCATAATCAGATTAACATCAGCTCTTCTGACAATGCTAAGTATGACTGATTAGGTGCTCAGGCCTTTCTAATACATTCTTCTTTTCCACTCTCCAGAGGTCTATTATGCTGATTCACTCAATTTAATTTTGCCGCAGTAAAACCTTTCGCCTGTGCTCTGGGTGCCGCCTCTTTTATGCCTCAGGGCCCTGGTTACGTCAGTCCTTCCCACTCTTTCCTGCACCTTCCATCACTACCTTTGGCATTAAAAACACTTTCAAGTGTTTCCCATCTTGAGATGAATTCTCCTAGGGAGGGCTACCGTTGGTGGCGCCCTCCTGTTGGCATGGTTACACGGACTGGGAAATTGACTTCAGAGTTTAGCAATCCCAGGGGCCTTTTCTCCTTGAACGAGCTATTTCTAACTAAACGTGTCTTAAAATCCCAGCTGTCACCAATAATCATCTCTGGGGACTTCCACGGTTACCAACTACAGTCAAGTCCTGACTTTTTTTTTTTAAGATATTATTTATTCATTTGACAGAGAGAGAGAGATCACAAGTAGGCAGAACAGCAGGCAGAGAGAGAGGAGGAAGCAGGCTCCCCGCTGAGCAGAGAGTCTGGCACAGGGCTCAATCCCAGGACCCCGAGATCATGACCTGAGCTGAAGGCAGAGGCTTAACCCACTGAGCCACCCAGGTGCCCCAAGTCCTGACTTTTATTTTTTTTAAGATTTTATTTATTTATTTGATAGAGAGAGATCACAAGTAGGCAGAGAGGCAGGCAGAGAGAGAGAGAGGAGGAAGCAGGCTCCCCGCTGAGCAGAGGGCCCGATGCGGGACTTGATCCCAGGACCCTGAGATCATGACCCAAGCTGAAGGCAGCGGCCTAACCCACTGAGCCACCCAGGCGCCCGTCAAGTCCTGACTTTTAAATCTCAGGAAAATGAAGTGGAAAGCTGCCTGGTATGGCTGAATCAACTTCCCCCTTTGGTATTCAAGCTACACAACAACTGGTTGGGTTTAAACAGGTACCAAAGTCTTACTTCTATTTGTCTTTCCAAAGCTAGCCTGGCAGAGGGTGGCAAAGTATAGAGTCTGGCTAGGAAAGCATCTTACCCAGGCAGCCCTCCCCAAGTCTCCCCACAGCGGGTGGTCATTCTGTCTTCCCTGCTCAGTAATGTTGTTTTCATCATGTTCTTTCAATGTACCCACATGTCCTAGGGAACCTGTGTGGCTCAGCTGGCTAAGTGTCTGCCTTTGGCTCAGGTCATGATCCTAGGGTCCTGGGATCAAGTCCCACATGGGGCTCCTTTTTTTCAAAGATTTTATTTTTTTTTAAGATTTTACTTATTTAACAGAGAAAGATCACAAGTAGCCAGAAAGGCAGAGAGGCAGGGTTGGGGGCAGGGGTGAAGCAGGCTCCCACTGAGCAGAAAGCCAGATTCGGGGATCGATCCCAGGACCCTGAGATCATGTCCTGAGCCAAAGGCAGAGGCTTAACCCACTGAACCACCCAGGTGCCCCTCACATCAGGCTCCTTGCTTGGCAGGGAGCCTGCTTCTCTCTGCCTGGTGCTCCCTATGCTTGGCTTTTTCTCTCTCTCTGACAAGCAAATAAATCAAATCTTTAAATAAATAAATAAATAAATAATCTTTTAAAAAATGTGCCTACACATCCATCTCTCCCAATTAGACTATGAACCCTTTACACACAGGGTTTACAAGTCTTACTTGTCTTGTCTTGCCACTACCAAGCACTATATCACGAGCTGAGTTAAACTCAACTAGATAAACAAATTAAGAAATAATTGCTTTAGGCATGAAACAACACACTGTTAGACCTGATAATTACAAACAGAATTCAACAATAGTACACACACACTCACACACACCCAGAGCAAGTGCTAGGGGAGGTCATCAAGAGGATGTGACCACCAGCTGACCCAGGAAGAGGAGCCTGGGGGTTTGGGGGCTCCTCACCCCCTGCCCTGTCCTGGGAATGTATGTTCTAGCCCTCCAACTCCCGCAGGTGGAAGTCAAAGCCTGTAGAGAGTAAGGTGTGGCAGAGACAATCTGGACCGTATAGGTGACTGAACTCAATTAAGGCATTTATGTCAACTTCTAATATTCTGGCAGATGGGTGCAAAGATCTACTCCTTTTGTGTCCCCCCCCCCCCCAGACAAGCTTCGTTTGTAAGTTCCCTTGCTTATTACACCAGCCACCCACCAATCAGGAGTGGCCTGCCCCTTTCCCTGGTCTCTCTGGGCCCTCCATGTATGGTGCTGGGGGCCCGGCAGAGGGGCAGGCAGAGTTTGCAAATGAACAGAAAGGTATAAGACTAACTCCAAACTTGGTTTTAAGGCATTTGAAATAATTTTTTAAAAAGACTTTATTTATTTATTTGACAGAGATCCCAAGTAGGCAGAGAGATAGGCAGAGAGAGAGGAGGAAGCAGGCTTCTTCCTGAGCAGAGAGCCTGATGCAGAACTTGATCCCAGGACACTGAGATCATGACCTGAGCCAAAGGCAGAGGCTTAACCTGCGAGCCACCCAGGCGCCCCTGAAATAATTTTTAAAAAACAGTATCCCTGTGCAGTGCCTGGGGGGCTCAGTTGGTTGGACATCCGACTCATGGTTTTGGCTCAGGTTGTGATCTCAGGGTCCTAGGAATGAGTCCCACATGGGGCTCCGCACTCAGTAGGGAGTCTGCTTCAGGATTCTCTCTCCTTCTCCCCCACTTGCTCTCTCTCTAAAATAAATAAATAAATCTTTAAAAAATTCAAATAAAAGAAAAAGAATATCCCTGTGGACCTGTATTATTTTTCAGTTAGATTAGAAATTCAGTGCCTATATGAATGGGAAAATGACACAAAACTAGCAACCACATCCAATAAATGAAATGTCAACAAATGACAGCCTCAGTTTCTAAGAACATTATGTCAGCTTTCCCTTGCTGCACATTATTTTCGATTTCTAAGGCCCACCTCAAGTACCAAAGAGCCTCTGATTGGAGCCAAGGACACTAGAGAAGTAGTTCAAATCCAAAAATCCTCTTGCCAAATGGATTTCCTGGAAATGGTACCGGTAACCATCTCCAAAGCCAGTCGATAAAATTAAAAGGCAAAACCGAATTTTAAATGTTGAACCATGTAAACTGTACCTTTACAAACGACATCTAGAGAGAAGTAGGTTGTGTGATCAATGTAGTTAGCGCCTTCCACGACAGTGGAAACACAGCCAAATGAAACTCTAGCATAGGAGTCCGGGGGCCCATTGCCATGGCAACTGTCACAGAGCGCATCCACCTGTGAGAAAAGGAAACCATTCCAGCAAACATAACGCAGTTTGAAAAAGCAGAAACATGCTTAAATCACTGTCATTCCAGAAGTGGTTGAAACAAGTATAATAAACAGTTCACCTGACAAATGTATCACAGGCATGAGATGATGAAAATAATGAATGAGCTTTTTATCTTTTATTACTTTATTTTTTAGAGCAGTTTAGGAATACTGAGCTGAAATTTCCCATACATTCTGCCCCTCTGTCCTTAGTGTGCCCTATTACTAGCACCTTGCACTGTTGGACTGGTCCATCTCTGTCATTGATGAACTGATACTGATACCGTATCTTTAAAGTCCACAGTTTATTTTTTTAAGGTTTTATTTATTTATTTACCAGAGAGAGAGAGAGCACAAGAGAGCACAAGCAGGGGGAGCAGCAGGCAGAGAGAGGGGGGAAGCAGGCTCCCCAATGAGCAGAGAGCCCCATGTGGGGCTCGATCCCAGGACCCCGGGATCATGACCTGAGCCTGAGGCAGATGTTTAACCCCCCGAGCCACCCAGACGTCCCTAAAGTCTATAGTTTAAATGAAGGTTCACTCTTAGTGTTATCTGTCATATTTATTTTTTAAGATTTTATTTATTTTGAGAGTGAGTGAGCTGGGGTAGGGGCAGAGGCAGAGGGAGAGAATCTTTTTTTGTGTGCGTGGGAGAGAGAGAATCTCCATGCCCAGTATGGTACCCGATGTGGGGCTCAATCTCACGAACCTGAAATCATGACCTGAGCCAAAATCCAGAGTCTGATGCTTAACTGACTGAACCACCCAGGCGTCCCTGTTCTGTCATATATATTTTAAATGTGTCTAAAAACATACTTTGTGTACCAACCAAGTTCAATGCCCTGATAGTACTAGATTCAAAGGTAGGAGATATACTGTTCCTGCCCTCTAGCAAGTCACAATCCAGGGGGAATAAAAGACAAAAATCAATTATTCAGTGTAAGTTATAACAAATGATAAAACCAAGTGCAATGTAGGCTTCTGGGAATTCCCAGTAAGGAGAGAATTTCAGATGAAAGAACATAGGACACAGTCTTGGAGAGAGTGGCATCGGACATGGGCTGTGAGAGAGGAGAATGATTTTTAGCCGGCAAATGGAGCAGGGTTAAGGACAGGGGTAGGAAGATGGCAGGAGGAGAGAGACAACACATTCCAAATTAGAGGAGCAAGGAAGAAAACTAAGATTCCAGATCAGTGCACCCAGAGGGCAAAACATGAAATATACAGTTGGGAAAATAACATGGGAAGGGAGAAGCTCTAAAATGCAAAGACTTAATTTATCTACAATAGGGGGGCATTCAAAACCTTTATTCCTGGAAGTACAGTGCCTTCATTTTGTATTTTGTTTTTCTTCTTCTTCTTTTTCTTCTTCTCACAGAAATGCAAAATAAAATTGTGAGACTGTTTTTTTTTTTCAAGATTGGCAAATATTTCAAAGATTGAAATATTTCCATCCTTCTTAATATTGGCACATTTTCCACAGCCTGCTGTTGACAGCGCTAATTGGTAAAATAAAGTTGAAGCATAATTTGATGATGGTATCTATTAAAATGGTAAGTATCAGGGCACCTGGGTGGCTCAGTGATTAAGCATCTTCCTTTGCCTCAGGGTATGATCCTGGGGTTCTGGGATGGAGCCCCGCATCAGGCTCCTTGCTCAGGGAGAAGCCTGCTTCTCCCTCTCCCACTCCCCCTGCTTGTGTTCCCTCTGTTGCTGTCTCTCTCTCTGTCAAACAAATAAATAAATAAAATCTTTAAAACATGGTAAATATCGTCACTGAGGTGACAGTTGCATGACTAAATGCAACTACATTTACTAAAACGTCCAGGAACTACATTTACTAAAAACGTCCAGGAACTATGCCTTTAAAATTGGAGAATCTTGGGGTTCCTGGGTGGCTCATGGGGTTAAGCATGTGACTCTTGGTCTCAGCTTAGGTCTTGATATCAGGGTTGTGTTCAAGCCCCGTGGGGAGCCTACTTAAAAAGTGGAGAATCAGGGGATTTGGAGGGTAGGAAAAGAATCAATGAAACAAGATGGGATCTGGATGGAGACAAACCATAAGAGACTCTTAATCTCACAAAACAAACTGAGAGTTGCCAGGGGGAGGGGGGTAAGGAGAGGGGGGTGGGGTTATGGACATTGGGGAGGGTATGGTGCTATGGTGAGTGCTGTGAAGTGTGTAAACCTGGCGATTCACAGACCTGTACCCCTGGGACTAATAATACTTTATATATTTACAAAATAAATAAATAAATAAATAAATAAATAAATAAAAATAAAAATATTTTTAAAAGTAGAGAATCTTATGGTATGTCTGTTGTACCTCAATACTGCTCTTTTTTTTGATTTTTTAAAAGATTTTATTTTTAAAAAATATGGAACGCTTCACAAATTTGCATGTCATCCTTGCACAGGGGCCATGCTAATCTTTTCTGTATCATTCCAATTTTAGTATATGTGCTGCCGAAGCGAGCACAATACTGCTCTTTTTTAAAAATGGTTAAAATGGGGTGCTTGAGTGGCTCAGTCGGGTAAGTATTTGCCTTTGGCTCAGGTCATGATCTCACAGTCCTGGGATTGAGCCCCACATTGACCTCCCCTTGGGCTCCTTGCTCAGTGGGGAACCTGCTTCTCCCTCTCCGCACCCCCCCCCCCAATTCTCTATCCCTGTCTGTCTCTCAAATAAGTAAATAAAATGTTTAAAAAAATTGGTTAGGGCACCTGGGCGGCTCAGTTGGTTAAGCGACTGCCTTCAGCTTAGGTCATGATCCTGGAGTTCCAGGATCGAGTCCCACATCAGGCTCTCTGCTCAGCAGGGAGTCTGCTTCTCCCTCTGGCCCTCTCCCCTCTCTCATGCTCTCTTACACTTTCTCTCAAGTACATAAATAAAATCTAAAAAAAAAATTGGTTAAAATGCATGTCTGTTCACCTAGCAATTACAGTTCAACAAAATCAACAATCCTTTACAAGGCTGAAAAAAAGAAGTAGCAGAATAATATAGACTCTAGGGGCACCTGGGTGGCTCAGTGGGTTAAGCCTCTGCCTTTGGCTTGGGTCATAATCTCAGGTCCTGGGATCTGAGCCCACATCGGGCACTCTGCTCAGCAGGGAGCCTGCTTTCCCCTCTCTGCCTGCTGCTATGCCTACTTGTGATCTCTCTCTGTGTGTCAAATAAATAAATAAAATATTTTTTAAAATAATAATATAGACTCTAGTAAGTTATTATCGCTAACCACATTTTTAAATGCTGAAGTCTAGATATACAATTTATATTTTTGTAAGCAGAAACCACTACAAAGCTAAGACCAAGTATCCCACACAAGGCAGTGAAGTGGACTTCAAATCTCAGTGTCTACCCGCCAGACCAGGTCATCTCAGAGAGGCCGAATAACTAGAAGCAAGGCTGAAAGTCCCCCAGGCATAAAGTCGGTCCCCAAACTCATACTAATCTTACTTTGATTGCTTTCAATCCATATGTTTTATCTTTTCCCACAATGGCAGTGACTTCTTGTCCAACCTTCAGAGGGACATCACCAGTCACGACATCACTACTGAAGTAGATTAAGTCATCAATCAAACCATAATCACTATAGATATTCGTCACAACTCCTTGTACAGTTTTCAACCTGGTGCCACCTAAGAGATGGGGAAACAAAACATTCCATTAGTTAATGTCCAAAGCGAATTACACATGAGAAGTAAGCCCTACCACAGGAAGTCCTGGTAGACGACGATCTAAATCAAGAAAGAAATTGGATGTAGCTTGAGATACAGATGCCTGTGACAGAGAACATAGTGATTAAGTGTTTGGGAGACAGAACGCTCACGTTGAAAGGTTGGTGCCACCATTTCCTCTGTATGGCACAGTGGCCCAATGCCCTTGGTAGAGGAGCTCCGCTGGAGAAGGCAGAGTCTGGAACCTGCCTGCCTGGCCGGGAACACAGCTCTTCCCTTTACCATCTGTGTAACCCTGGGCACATTTCCTAACCTCCCAGAATTTGTTTTCATCTGTAAAACCAGGGCATTACTAATGTCTGCCTAGGAGAGTAGATCTTAAATGTTCTCATTGCGCACACACACATGATAATTACATAAGGTGACGGATGGGTTAATGAACCTTACTGTGCAATCATTTCACAATATATACAGATAGCAATTCATCACCCGCACCTTAAACTTACAGTGTTATACATAATTATTTCTCAATAAAATGGAGGGGGAAAGGGTTGTTTTAATTAGGAACTGACACATCTGTGTCAACAGCTTAAAACTGTGACTCCCTCCCTCTCGTTAGAGCTTACATGTTAGTTGTTGTCATGGTTTCTGCATCTAGAGCGTCTTTAAACAGCCATTATTGTTACTGAATTTTATCCTTATCAACAAGAGCAGCAGAATCAGGGGGGATTATGCAAACATCTCACCAGACAAAAGCACATAAAGAGATCTGAGGGTTTAAATCTAGCCCAAATGCACATCCAAAACACTCAGATTTATTTTTTTTTCCTCAACACAGCTAGTAAGCCATAATTTGGGATCTGAACCTAGAGAGTAAGTCTGAAGAGCCCATTACGAACCACATAGCTTCGGTGCCTGCCCAAAAATGAGACTGGGAGAAACAGACAAGGAGGCTGGGAGAAACACTGATTATAATTGATTATGGTTTCAAGAAGCCAAAAAAAAAATCTGAGAACTTTTATTTAAAGATTTTATTTATTTGAGACAGACTGTGCCCACGGATGAGGGACAAGGGCAAAGGCAGAGGGAGAAGCAGACTCTGTGAGCATGGAACCCAAGTCGGGGCTCGATCCCAGAACCCTGGCCTCACGATCTGAGCTGACGTCAGCTGCTTAACCGACTGAGCCACCCAGGCGCCCCCTGAAACCTTTTAAAATGGGTCAAATTCGTCATGACAAGTCATAAAACATAAGAAAAGTGAAAGCGCCAAGAGGGACTGACAACTGCCCCTTAGGCTCAAGAAAGTATGTCAGAAACTCTTCTGTATTGCCCCATGGGCAAAAATACGGCAAACAGGGGTGCCCGAGCGGCTCAGCTGGTTGGGCATCTGCCTTCTGCTGGGGTCGCGATCCTGGAGTCCTGGGATCGAGCCCCGTGCCGGGATCCCTGCTCGGCGGGGAGCCTGCTTCTCCCTCTCCCTCTCTCTGTTAAATAAATAAAATCTTTAAAATAAGTGCGGCTGACGGATGCAACGGCGAGAGCTTCCGGCTCAAGCTAAGCAGCAGCCTTCCGCAGCCCACTCCCCTGAGACTCGGCCTCCTCTGCGGCTCTCACACTCCGGGGGGAGAGGAGCTGCCGGCAGATTCAGGCACCTGGCAGGACGGGGCGCTGCTGGGGGGGATGACACCGACCACAGAGGGGACCCTCCTGAGCCCGCCGTGCTCATCCTGCAGAAGGAGGCGGGGGGCGAGGGGAGCCACAGGAGGAAATGGCTGCTGGGCCTCGGGGTCTGGGTGACTCCAGCCGGGTGCCCGCTCTCCCCTGGGCGTGTGTCCCCTGCCCCCCGCTGTAACCGGGACGTGAGGATGCTCCCACTTCCCTGCGGGGTTTTCCGAGGGCCACGTGGCAGTAATGCTCGGACGGCCCTGAGGCTTGACAGAGACGCGGGCTCGGCCCATCGGATTCATGCTTCAGAGCAGGACTGCCGCCAACCCCGGCGAAATTCTCGGTGTTCACGGGTGCCCCCCGACACAGAAATGCCTGCCCTGGCGTCCCCTGAGTCACCACCCCCTCAGTCCCCGACTCTGGGGCAGGATTTCAGGATATAAAGGGCAGCCCCTTCCATGTGGCCCCAGGCCTGCTTCCAGCGACTGACCTAGGACTTGATCACTTGGCTTCAAATACGCGCGTGTTTAAGAAACAAAATCGAATGCACCCGCTAATCTGGGTGATCCACTGCTAGTGGAAATATGAGAAGGAATCCGTTGTACCTTACATAACATATGCACAACGTTAAGTTCCAAAGGCACGGGGGCGGAGAGTGCAAGGGTGGGGCATGGCTCCCCAGGGGCCTTCTCTGTCTACACCACCATGGATCACTTTGGACGGGAGGGTTCTGGGTATGCTCAGGGACTCCGGGATGCCTCTTCCCACAAGGAGGCGCTGCCACGCCCATGCAGCCCCCTTCTGAGCGCCTGAGGCTCTGAATCAGGGGAGGGGAGCACCCTTAGGTGCAGGCCTCTGAGAGGGAGAAGACGAAAATGAATACCTTCCAAAAGCCTCATATGCTGCTCCCTCTCGGCCTCCGACGAGTCCACCCTCCTCCGGAAGAAGGCAAGAACTCTGGAAATAAACCGAAGCATGGTCGCTTCGTCAGGGCAGCCCAGGCCCCTCAGAGACAGCGCCAAGCTCTCTTCTGTGTGAGTCTCTGCCACCGGTCGCACTTTGATCGCAGCTGCTAGTCAGACGCCGCGCCCAGCCCTCCGCACCACCATACGTCTAGCCGAGGGTCTACGAGAACCTTGATGAGGGCAGAGACCCGAGGGCCTCAACCTGCCGCGTGCCCACCGCCCAGCCAATGGGGGCGTAGTGCGCTCAGTGGAAGCCACCCAGAGGCTGTGAGCTGATGGGCGGGACTTCGTGGCTCCTCCCACCACAGGCGAGGGCGGAAATGTGGTGGCCCACCAGGTATCACTTCTTAAAATAGAGGGTCTCTGTGCACTGCCGCGGGGAGGGCCTGATTCCTGTCTTGGAAGGTGGCCAGGCAACTTGCCCCAAAGTTGGAGGCAGGCCCCCAGACTCTGGCTCCCGGGTGTGGGACCCCCATTCCTCACTGCGTGAATGATTTTCTCTTCCTTGGCCTCTAAGCCCCCTGCACCACCAGCCCCCATCAGCCCTACCTCCTCACCCCTGCACCCATTCCACGGGAAGGTCAGTGGTCAACTCTAAGCTACGGCTTTCAGTTCAGTGTTCAGTGATACCACAGATACGGTGGAAAAGCCGAACTTGCATGTCTGCATGGGTCTCAAGCCATAGGCTGTGTCTTGCTCTCCTTGGAAGGGAGCCAACGGTGCCAAAACACTCACTATGGGGCTGACAGCCACTTTTAAGTACAATATGGAGATGAGGATGGCTGGGTCAGGAGGGCCGGGTGATGGAGCACGAGGCAGGGGACCAGGCGGACATTACATTAAGAATATTAGTTGAAAAAAAAATAAATACTGTAACAGCAAAATGAGTTTATTTGGGAACAGCAGACCAGTTGCAATTCAGGGCACATGAACCATGGCAAACTTTAAGCCAGTACAGAGTACAACAAAAAGCTTTCTTTGATAGAGGAGAGGAAGTTGGGATGGGTGGTTTTGAAAGAAACTCATTAGGGGAGAGTGAGAATCCCAGGTTGTGATGGCCTTTGGTTGGCTGAGTGGTGGCAGTTTCTCATTGGTGGGGCAGTAGGTGAGCCCGGAGGAAATCGTCCCTCCTCCTGCTGCTCCTGCTTCCTCCTCCTGCTTCCTCCTGCTTACTTCTTCCTGCTGTGGTAGTAAAGCAGGCTCCTGCCTGTTGGTGGCCGAAAATTCTGCTGAGAAGTGGTAGTAAGTGAAGGCTCCCTGTTTAGGGCTTCCCCATTTCTTCTTAAATGAGGTTGCCTTTATTCATTTTTATATTTCCCCTTTGATCAAGATCTTCCCTCAAAAGCATCACTGATCAAGAGTCAGGTTTGCCACGTTTAGTGGTTTTGTCCCTCAGTAACAAGGAGGACCTTCCTTCATTGCCATATCTAACATCAGAGGGCAACCATTGAGATCACACTTAGTAACAAGGAAGGGCAGGAGGTAGAGCTCTCAGGCATTCATGTCTAAAGTGTTTATCATGGGGAGCTTGGGTAGTTCAGTCAGTTAGGTGGCTGCCTTGGGCTCAGGTCATGATCTTGGGGTCCTGGGATCAAGCCCCACGTAAGACTCCCTGCTCAGCTGGAAGCCTGCAAGCCTACTTCTCCCTCTTCTCCCTGTCTTGTGCTTTCTGTTGATATCTCTGTCTCTCTCTCACATAAATAAATAAAATCTTAAAAAATAATAAACTAAAGTGTGTATTTTATCAGGTTTCTAGGCATTGGAGATTGTCTCAATGTGTTGGGCTAGCATCATCCTGTTAGGCATGTTGTTTCTACAAAGGTTTATCAGGCTCACATACAAAGCTTAAAAATAGAGCAAAATTAAATCACCTTGACAAATCTAGATTGAGCAATGGTTCTAAACCTAGAGCCCCAGCCTGAGGGTAGCCAGCTGAAGGGATCAAAGGACCATGGATTTTAAGGTGAAATTCACTGTAGCCAATATTCTTCCTCTCTCGTTTTACACAATTGGGTTTGTGCTTCTGCAGAGGGATTTCTGCAAGGGTAGCAGGTGGTATTGGCTATGGCACAAGCACCTCTTTGTTCAACAAGTAGATGGTCAAGGGCTTTAGCCAGTGAGTCAAGTGATTGTCACTGGGCTGCTACTGCTTTGGCTGTGGAGTCAACAACCTCTCCTAATGTAAGGGAGAGATTTCTGACCATGTGTTCATGGGCACATACTCTGACCCAAGGAGCTAAGGCCCTCCCTACAGAGGCGAACCCAGAGTCACATACATCTCTTGGAAGCGTCCACTTAAGGCAAGTGTGGAGGTTTAATGGGATGGGCCAATGGGAAGCTTCTGCTTTATTATGGCTGTGGACAGGGATGGCTAACCAACCCAATAAACATTGACCTCCAGTTCCCAACTATCTAGTTATATGCCCATGGGGTATGCTATCCACCGCCAGAAAAAATGAAACCAGGCAGAGCTCAGAGTACTCTAGCTGGGGTCTGGGGTCTGGTTATTGATAGATCCATGAGTCAGAATTTCCTGATTGACACTTTCAAGCTGAGAATCAGAGGAGTTGGGATGACGTCCCATGAAAGGCCGTCGCATCCTCAAAGAGTCCTTTCAAAAAATCCTGCAAAGAGGAACTAGCTGATTTGTTTTTCCTCTGGCTGCAGGGATACAGGACACATTTAGATAAGGAAAAGGGCATGCATGACATGGTGAAGATTATACAATTGGCAAAGATGGAGGGATTTAACTGAACCAGGACAGTTATGGCTGAAGAAAGATGGAGACAAGGTATGGGGACAGTAGGCCATGATAGTGTAACTTGATAGGTCACATCCATAAGCCTGTGGGTATAATTGGAAGTGGCATTTAGGACTAAGGACACATTGGTGATGGGTAAGACCAAGGGGTCTCCGACACCATGAACAGATCCAGTAGTCTGAAAGCTTTCCCGTTTTTACAATAGATTGGATAAGAGTGTTATTTTCCCAAGAATGAGAGGGTGAAAATAAGGTAAAAAGCAGCAGTAAGAAAATGGTATGTTTTACACATAATACCTGATCATAGCTCACTGACACTGACAATTTAAACCACTTCCAGTGAAGTATAGAAATCTTGCTTTCATTTAGGTCTATTGAATCTTTTCACTTTTTAAAAAAAACCTGTGCACAGGGTTGCCTGGGTGGCTCATTGGGTTAAAGCCTCTGCCTTCAGCTCAGGTCATGGTCCCAGGGTCATGGGATTGAGCCCCACACTGGACTCTTTGCTCAGTGGGGAGCCTGCTTAACCCCCTCTCTCTCTGCTTGCCTCTCTGCCAACTTGTGATCTCTGTCAAATAAAATCTTTAAAAAAAATAAAAAATAGGGGCGCCTGGGTGGCTCAGTGGGTTAAGCCTCTGCCTTCGGCTCAGGTCATGATCCCAGGGTCCTGGGATCCTGCCCCACATGGGGCTCTCTGCTCAGCAGGGAGCCTGCTTCCCCTTCTCTCTCTGCCTGCCTCTCTGCCTACTTGTGATCTTTCTCTCTCTGTCAAATAAATAAATAAAATCTTTTAAAAAAATAAAAATTAAAAATGGACCCTGTGCACATTTTAAAAATATTTTATTTATTTGCTTATTTGGAAGAGCGTTCACAGGGGAGTGGCAGAGAGAGATCCTAAGCAGGCTCCATGCCAAGGACAGAGCCCAATGCAAGGCCAGATCTCATGACCTGAGCCCAAACAAAAAGCCCGTTGCTTAACTCACTGAGCCACCCACACACCCCAATCTTTAAACTTTTAAATATAAATGTCAAGTACTTCATCCACATCAGATAACATAATTTTGCTTCAACCATCAAAATAATTATAAAAACTCAAGAGGAAGATGGTTTATTATATTTTCTCCTATTTTTACGCATTCCAATTACTCTTTTTCCTTCCTAAATTAGTGCCATCCTCCTTGGGTGATCACTTCCGTTCTGTTTAGGAAACTCCTCTTAACTGTTATTTTTTTTTTTATTTACTTATTTGACAGAGAGAGATCACAAGTAGGGAGAGAGGCAGGCGGGGGGGGCGGGGGGGGAGGAAGCAGGCTCCTTGCTGAGCAGAGAGCCCGATGCAGGGCTCGATTCCAGGACCCTGAGACCATGACCTGAGCCAAGGGCAGAGGCTTCACCCACTGAACCACCCAGGCGCCCCAGCTGTTATTTTTTTTTAAGATTTTTGCATTTATTTTGAGAGAGAGTGTGTGCACCCACAGCGGGGGAGCGTCAGGAGGCAGAGGGTGAGGGAAACAATCTCTAGCTGATAAGCGTGGAGCCTGATCCGCAGCTCCTGGTCTCTTGACCCCGAGACTCTGACCTGAGCCAAAACAAGAGTCAGTCGCTCAACTGACTGAGCCACCCAGGCACCCCCTCTTAGCCACTCTTTCACGGTATGTCTACTGGTCAAAATTTCTCTTAATTTTCCTTCGTCTGAGAATGGCTTTATTTCTACTTCATTTCAGAAGGATGTATGCACAGAGATGGAATTTGTGTTCAGGTGGTAAAGTGAACCACTGATTAGTACTGCTCATCACCACCTCCTTCCGTTTCTTTGATGCTTCCGGTTTGCCTTTTTCCCCTTGAGCGAGTAGGAAGGAATTGCCAGATCAGTATACATGACTTTGCCGAGTTCCTTAAACAGTTCTAGAGAGGTCCCCGAGATGTTCAAGTGCAGTGGTGAACAGGTATTTTCAGAGTCTAAATACTCAAGCCAGCTCTCCTTGTTAAAGGAATCTATTTCTTGCAGACAGCTTTTTAAAAGTTGTATGTATAAGCAAATCTGCATATTTCCACAATTTATTAAATGGTCTTAAAAATGATCAAGCTTGGGGCCCCTGGGTGGCTCAGCGGGTTAAGTGTCTGCCTTCGACTCGGGTCATGATCCCAGGGTCCTGGGAATGAGCCCCACATCACACTGGGCTTCCGGCTCAGTGGGGAGCCTGCTTCTCCCTCTCCTTCTGCCTGCTGCTCCTTCTGCTTGTGCTCTCTCTTTCTCTGTCAAATAAATAAAATTTTTTAAAAAATGATCAAACTTGAGCTGGATTTGGCTTAGAATAAAGATTAGATGAAACCAAAGAAGTGCTTCTAAGCACACCAGCAAGAAATGCTTTGAACAAAGGCCGAAGAAAACATGAGAAGACTCCTTACAGTGTCCAGGGCCAACAATGGGTTAAGAGGAGTTCTTAGAAATGACTATGTGGTTTGAAGGAGTTCAGGATATGCCACGCCAAAATATGCCACTTTGGTATATTATTTCGAGCCAAAAAATCACTTGAAAAACAACAAACGCAGGGAGAGGCTTTCTCTGAAACCCCTGTGAAAATTAATAACCTCATCTGAAGTGGAGTCAGGAAGGGTGCCTGAGTGGCTCAGGTGGCTGGGTCTCCACCTTTGGCTTGGGTCATGATCCTGGGGTCCTGGGATTGAGTCCCATGTCAGACACCCTGCTCAGCCGGGAGCCTGCTTTTCCCTCTCCCTCTGCTGCTCTTCCTGCTGGTGCTCTGTCTCTCCCTCTCAAACGCATAAATAAAATCTTAAAAATAAAGAAATAAATAAAAATTAAGTAGAGTCAGGAGACCAGAAAAGGGGAGCTCTTCGGTCCTACCATTCCTTGTGCATTGCAGACGCCAACAGAAAAGACATACTTTGCAAATAAGACACTGCATTAGCTATTACTATCCCAGCGGAAAAAATAAAGGTGTCTTCCCTTCCCTCTCCCCCAGCAGCCCAGCCAATGGGAGGCAGTCATAACTTAAGGCAATGAAAAGCTACTATACTGGGAACTCCGAGCTTACTCTAACGGACTTTTTCTTTCCAACAGCAATCCCAGTCTCCCCCTTTCCTCTATAAAAGGGCCTTCTTGGGGCACCTGGGAGGCTTGATGAGTTAAGCATCTGCCTTCGGCTCAGGTCATGATCCCAGGATCTTGGGATACAGCCCCAAGTCCAGCTCCTTGTTCAGCAGGGGAGTCAGCTACTCCCTCTCCCTCTGACCCTGCTCCTGTGCTCTCTTGCTCACATCTCTCAAATAAATAAATAAAATATTTTTTTAAAAAAACCTTCCTTTCTTTTGTTCTCCAGATTTCCCTGCAATTAAGTCCTTGTTTCCTTGACCTTCGTTGTAATTCTCTCCTATTCCCACATAAACATATTTTTGCTGGTAAACACTGACTATTTTAAGATTAACATCCCCTTATGGGCCTAAAGATAGATCCTCCAAAAGGAACTCAATTGTCCTAAAACCCCTCCTTAGAAATTTCATCAACCGGGGAAACTGATTCTGACCACAGCGGGGAAATGAGAATTCCACACCACATCCAGATTCTGTCACAAACTATCATATCTCCTATCTATTCTAACTAAAAACCCACTAGTGTTTCCTAAAGGCATTTAGTCTCCCCTAAATTGCCTACATCTCTGTTCCCCTTCCCCTATTAA
Source organism: Mustela nigripes (assembly GCF_022355385.1). Lineage (NCBI taxonomy): Eukaryota > Metazoa > Chordata > Mammalia > Carnivora > Mustelidae > Mustela > Mustela nigripes. The sequence goes on from NC_081575.1 coordinate 16,050,688, forward strand.
GATGGTATATAAGCTTTCAGATCTCACTGCCTAGGTGCTCACTATTTTTTCCCTGTGATGTCTCCATGCAGTTAATATCAAAAATTAATAGATGTGTATATCTTTTCTGCAGTTAATCTGCCTGTTGTTGATTTCTTTCAAAACCTAGGATGTGGGGGCACCTGGGTGGCTCAGTGGGTTAAGCTTCTGCCTTCTACTGGGGTCATGATCTCAGGATCCTGGGATCCAGCCCCATATCGGGTTCTCAGCTCAGCGGGGAGCCTGCTTCCCCTCTCTGTCTGCTGCTCTGCCTACTTAAGATCGCTCTCCCTCTGTCAAATAAATAAATAAAATCATAAAAAAAGACACACCTAGGATGTGTGTACAAATAGAATCAAGAGTATACAGGGAAAGTTTTCCTCCTTAACAGGTAAAAGAAGAACAATGGGATAATTATATACATGACCAGCAAAAAGAAAAAAACGCGCCCGTGCTTTCCTGAAACTCTTCAGTGCCGCTGAATTAGCAGAGATACGCGGATTAAAGAAAGGTACAATGGGTTGCCTGGCCGGGTTTTGTGCGGAGACAGTGGGGAAGGGGGATACAGTAAACAGGAGGCCATCTGCAAGGAAGGAGCCTGGCAGTACAGACACTCCGCCGCACACACCGGCTCCGACCGCTACTCTCAAGGACACGCCCCAAAAGCGATCCCCGGGGATACCACCTTCCAACCCCTTCCTGCCCTCGAGCTCTGCCCTTGGGCGCCCAGGAGGAGGCGGGGCTCGCTGGCGGGGAGGTCCTGTGGGCGGTCCCGGGCCGGCGGCGGCCGCTCCGCGGAGCCCGGGAAGGGGCGTGGCCACACGAGGGGCGGGGTTACGCTGGCGGCGGCCGCCCCGGCAGCCGGCGAGGGGCGGGGCTCGCCCTAGGCTGCTCGGGAGGGGCGGCGGCGGAGGCGTGGAGGCGGCCGCGGAGGCTGCATCCCGGACCCAGCCAGGGAAGGAGTGACGGGGGCGGGGCGGGGCGGGAGGGCACCGGCGGCCGGCGGGGCGCCTCAGGCCTCGCGTCCACCTGTCCGGCCGCACGCTCTCCCCTGGGTCGGCGGGGCCTGCGCCGGCCGGGACCCATGGCGGCGTCGGCGGCTCTGTCGGCGGCGGCGGCGGCGGCGGCCCTGTCGGGCCTGGCGGTGCGGCTGTCGCGCTCGGCGGCGGCCCGCGGCTCGTACGGCGCCTTCTGCAAGGGGCTGACGCGCACGCTGATCACCTTCTTCGACCTGGCCTGGCGGCTGCGCATGAACTTCCCCTACTTCTACGTGGTGGCCTCGGTGATGCTCAACGTCCGCCTGCAGGTGCGGATCGAGTGAGCGGGCGCCGCCGCAGCCCCCGCCGGAGGGTCCCGCGCACCGGGCCGCGCCGGGCAGGGGCGCCGGCATGGAGGACGGCCGGCGGGACGCGGCGGGGGCAGGAGGCGGGGCCGCCCGGGCCCGCGGGCCCTAGACCTCCGCGGGGGGGCGCCGGCCACCCGGCCGCCCAGCCACCCGGCCGGGCCCCGGCCACGACCGGCCGCCCGCCCGCGGCGTGGCCGGTGACCTATTGCACAGAAACTCTGCAAACGGGCCCTTACTGTCGGGCTCGAGGGGAAAAAACCAAACAAACCAAAAAACGATTCGAGGGCGGCCGACCTGTTGCCTCACGTTGGCCAGAGCCCGGGAAGCCGCAAGGAAAAATTCTGCAGCAGGGACTTGACTGGCCCCGATCCACAAGGTAGGAGGCCAGAGGCTGGACCCGCGGGCTGGCGGCGGCGCTTGCCATGACGTCTCGGTGGCAGGGGGCACTGTGGACGGGACCCCAGGAAGCCAGCCCCTGAGCTGCCCAGGCGGGAGGCCACAGGCACCCCATACTCTCTGGTCCTCATTCCCGGACGGGTGGGGCGGGGGCGGCGAGGGCATCTCGGAGCGTCAGCCCATCCCGCCCTGCTCTCCCCAGAGGCCCTGGTGCTGCCACCTGAACCCCAGGGAATGGAGAGGAATGGGCTGGGGGAGGCGCCGGGGAAGGCTCCAGAAGGAAAAGATGTTGCCACCTTTCAGCCCCTTGGGGAGCCAGACAGGGAGGGGGGTTGTGTTCTTGGCCAAAGCCCTGGTGGGTGCCTCTTCTAAACCCTCAGGCCCCTGGGGTCTGGGCAGCTGCCTCTAGCCCTGTGTTGGGGGCCTGCTCCTTCTGTGCCTGGGGCTCCCCTCCCGTCCTGGGGGCGTCCTCTGGCGCTGGGCACTTGGCCATTTGGAGACCCAGAGGAGTGGGAAGGCCGCTCGACCCTATCCCTGCCGCCACCCTCCCACCGGCCCCTAGGTCTGCCCCTAGGTCTGCCCTCCTGGTGCCACTGAAGGCCGCATCCAGCAGTCCCTGTGCGCCCAGAGGAGCCAGGGAAATGGGGGTCTCCTTGAGCCCAGGGCAGCTCGCAGGCTGGGGAGCGGAGAGCGGGTGGAGCAGCGGCTTGCGAGGAGGCAGCCCTTGGGGGAAGGCGCCCCACACTCTGTGGGACCACTGTGGAGTCTCCATCTCTCTGTCTTTCAGGAACCAGTGTTTGTAGGTGGTGACCCACCCCTTCCGTGGCCTTGTCGAGAGACTGCAATCCCTGCCCAGAGGCGGCCCCTGGGCCCAGTGCTGCCTGGGGAGCTGCTGGGCAAAGGGCCTAGCCCGGGAGGAGAGAAAGGACCTTCCAGGCAGAGGCACCGGCTGCTGGGGTAGCCGGTGGTCCCGTTCTGGCATGGGGAAGGACGTGACCCTGTCACCTCAGCGCTGCATCTCCTAGCGACGACACTTTGAGGGCGTTCTGCGCTCCCCACCTGATGACTGGAAGAGCTGGCTCTGGGACTGGGAGAGATGTGTCCTTGTCCTACAGATACAAAGGAGTGGGGCTGAATCTGCGCCCTGTCTTTGAGAAAATCTGGCTCTGTGGGGAAGGGGAGTTCAAGGCCCCCCTGGGGGACGTAGGGGGAGAGAACGAGGTCCAGGGTAGGGAATGTGGGGAACCGGCTCTTCTTGGGGTGGTGTGGGAGGCCCCAGGGAAGACCGTCAGAGCTGAGATGGACACAGGGGAGAGTCCTAGAATGCCTTGCAGAGCGGAGGGCTCTACCCACAGAGCCTGGCCTCCCCTGCCACCCCACGCCAGGCTGGACCAAGAGCTCCTCGGCAGCTGGGTGGCACGGGCCTCTCGGTTTGGGTGGCAGAGTGGGGGTGGGGTGGTGGCAGGGCCCCTGGGCACAGGCTGGAACCAGGAGGGTGAAGGGATAAACCTGAGATGGGTCCCCGGGCTCGTCACCCCCCAGTCTGGGATTGGGCCAGAGAACGTCCTCTGGATGGGCTTGGATTGGCCCTGAGGCCCCAGATGTGCGGCTCCTTGGCCCACCGGGATGGCCAGCTATGGCCTCAAGGGGGCCAGGAAAGACCCCAGTCCCCCAGCCACTCTGTCCCCAGTTGCTCTCGGTCCCCAGGCTCCAAATTCCTGGGACTGAAAACCGAAGCAGTCTGTCCAGCCCCAGGGACAGAGTGGCCCTGTGTCACCCTTCTGCCCTCCTTAGTCGCCCTCTAGAGGACGGGTCCTGAGCGAAGAGCTCTGCCTGCCTCACCCTGGGGACCGAGGCCCAATGAGGCCACCATGTGTGCCCTGCAGCTTCCCACAGACAGGGTGTGATGGCTCTCACCTCGTGCCAAGGGTTCTGCGGTCCCGGGTCCAGGTGGCACCTCCTGTACCCCAATCCTCTCCACCCAGGATCACGTCTAGGAGCCTGCCGGCCTGCCGACTCCATCCACAGATGTCTGGGGACAGCGTGTGAGAGCCCCGCAGGGCCTCTCTAGGGCCGATCCACAGATATGCCCCCTTGCAAGGCCCCATCTCACCCTCGGGGTGATCCGCTCCCTGGCCGGGGCCTTGAGGCTCAGCTGGAGCTGCCTGGGGCCTGGGAATCCTCTTCCTCACAGAGAGAGTGGGAAGCCCCAGGGCCCTGACACAAGACGCCTGCCCCGCAGGGCACCCCAGCCCATGCCAGTCTGCCCTGGGGGTCCGGGAAGTCTCAGCACGGCCCCAGCAGGGGCTGTACTTCTTTGGCCTGTGGTCCTGCCCCTGCTCTTCGGACAGGATTGGCCTTGAGTAGGGTTTGGCCTTGAGTAGTTATCGAGCTGCCCTCCCCCGCCCCCACCCGCACTGGGCCCTGGCTGCCTGACAGGCTCTCCATGCACTTTATTTATTTGCAGTCTGTGTTCCAGACAGCAGAGCTTCTGCAAAATCCGAGACACGGGCTGAAGAAGATGACTGTCCCTTTCCTGTGTGTGATTCACTGTCCTGGTCAGCACGGGCTGCTCAGAGAAACGCTCGTGTTCCTGCTGTTGTCGAATCTTGTCCCTCTAAGTTAAAAAGATACACCCCTCCCTGAGTTCAATAAAATCCAGTCAAATTGGAGGCCTCCTCTCCTGGTGTGGGGTCCCCTGGAGGGTTGGGAGCAGGGGAGGGAGAGCCAGGGAGGGCTGCAGGGTGGGGGCCTGCCCAGTGATGCTGGGGGACCGCCTGCAGGCCAGGGGCCCCAGAGGAGAAGGCTGCTGCACAGGCCTGGCCAGATGGTGGCAATTTGTCTCGTTCTCAACCTTTATTTGAATAACCGGAGACCTAGGTGTTCTCTCTGTTTCAGAGCCCGGCCTCAGAAAGTGCTTACTACAGTGGAAACTTGAGGATGGGCTTGGGGTGATGGGGTGAAGGAAGCTCCTTGCACATCATTTTGGGTCACCCGGGGTCCGTCTGCCATAGCAGGTGGCGAGGTGCCCCTGGCCTCCCTAACGGCAAGGTGGGTGCCCAGTTTTGGAAAAGATAAAACCTTGGGGACCAGAAGCCTGCTGCCCTTCCCCCCGGCTGAGACCCAAACTGTGCCTTCTGAGCCCCAGCCTAGTGAGTCCCCAGAGAAGCCTGGCCATGGGGAGGGTCCCCAGGGGGTGCCCAGGGGCTGAGCTAGAAGAAGGGAAGCCCCCCGACCCGTCCCCATGGGGGAGGGCTCCTGAGGGTGCAGAGTCATGGTCCCCGGAGGTTCACAGCCTGGGGTAAGGGCCTTGGGGGTGCTCTGCCCGCTGGGAACTACCAGGAGCCAAAGCACCCTGACAAGGCAGAGCCTTGGGACACCTGCCACCACAGGAGGATCAGAGCCCGGTCCCTGCCAGCACCCTGAGCTTCCCTCTGCTTAGTCCAGATGGTTCTGTTCAGTCCCTGTTGGCCCCAACCCAGTCCAAGGGTCACACAGCTGCTGGGCCTCGGGGTCTGGGTGACTCTACTTGGTGCCCCCTCACCCCTGGGCATGTGTCCCCTGCTCCCGGCTGTAACGGGGACATGATGACACTGCCACCTCCCTGCAGGGTTTTCTGAGGGCCGTGTGGCAATAATGCTTGGACGGCCCTGAGTCCGGTGCTTGGCAAAGACACGGGCTCGGCTCATCAGATCCATGTGTCAGGGTAGGACTGCCGTCTACCCCAGCAAAACTTCTCGGTGTTCGTGGGTGCCCCTGACATAGTGATGCCTGCCCTGGTGTCCCCTGAGTCAGCCCCCTTCAGTTCCCAACTCTGGGGCAGGATTTCAGGATACAAAGCGCAGCCCCTTCCACGTGGCCCCAAGCCTGCTTCCAGCAACTGACCTAGGACTTGACCACTTGGCGTCAAAGACACGTGTGTTTGGGAAACAAAGTCAAATGCACCCTCCAATCAGGGAGACCCAGCATGTGGGGACTCAGGAAGGAGTCTGCTGGAAATGCTGGGGACATGCAGGGGAGGGGAAGCCCTCCCCCCCACAGGCTTCTCTGCCAGCATTGTCAGCACTGGGGTGGGACAGGAAAATCAGAGGCTTAGGGGAATGCAGACCCAGCTGTCGGGGACTGGGGCACACGCCTCCCCCATAACCACGAGATGGAGCCACCCTTGTAGCCGGGACCGGGACCGAGTTAGGGGAGCCCCTCTGGAGAAGATCCTTGAGTGGGCGCAGAAGGACGGAGATAGTCCATGGCAGGGCACCGAGCTGCCTTAGGCTGTCGCCCTCTGAGGGTCCACCTTCCCGTGGAGGAAGGCCACAGCCCTGGTCCCAAGGCCGAGCAAGGTCCCAAGGTCACCAGCACCCGCGTGGCCCGCCACACGAAACAAAGCAGAAGGCCTGCCTCTCTCACAGTCTCCGCCTTGTGCATGTTCTGTGGTCACAGCAGCCTGTCAGGGCCCGTGCCTCCTGCTTCTGTGCCTCAGCCTCTGTACCCACAAGGATCACTGCTGCCGTCGCAGGGGCCCCAAGCTCCAGACCTCTAAGCCTGCCTCCTGTAGGGCCCGCCCCTGCCACCATCCAGGCAGTGGCGAGGCAGCAGACCGGCTCTCGTGGCCACTGAGAGGTGGAGGGCAAGGAGGGTCTGTCTCCTCCGCTCCTGCTGAGACAGCCAATATGCTGGCCGTAGAGAAATGGGCTGGGGCCGGTGCCCCTGTGTGCGCTTGAGGGGGCCGGGGGGCTCCTCGGTGGGGGCCTTGGGAAGATGAGAGCCTGTCCTGGAAGGCTTTCGAGCAGGGCTGCGGCCCTAGAACATGCTGGTGGCTCTTCACCCCCAACCATGCAATTCTCTTTTCTCAGCCACTGGGACCACATGCTGTGTGAATGGTGGAGAGACCAGGCAAGGCTGGGTCCAAACACCCTGGAGATACGTACCGGGACCAAGTGGGATTTCTCCCGGAATGCAACGTTGATTTCATCTTAAAGTCAATTCACGGTTTACTCCATATTAATATAAGAAGGGGGAAAACCTGACCCTTACAGTAGGTGCCGGAAGATTTGACAAAATCCAACACCCGTCCACGAGCATCATTTTCAGCGAAATTGGTATATAGAAAGGCATTTTCTCAGCCCAGTAAGGAGGGTCTACCCAATCTTACCGTGCGCATAGCACTTAATGGTGAGAGAATGAATATTTTCTCTGCCCTCGGGAACAATGCAGGCTGTGCCCTTTTGCCATTTCTATTCTACATTATAGGGGAGATCCTAGCCAGTGCACTAAGTTCCTCATTCCCCCCCCCCCCACTACCACCAAATACAAGCATTCTGATTGGAAAGGAAAAGTGATATCAGGGCTTCTTAAAGAGATGACCGAGGTGATTCCAACGTTTGCACATAAATGCAGAGGGCTGAGGAGAGCCAAACAATTTGGAAAGTGAACCGAGTTTCGGGATTTTCAGTACCTGATTTCAAGACTCACAGCCTTCATCCAGGCCTTGTGCTACTGCGGAAAGATAGAGATCAGTGGACAGAACCGAGAGCTCAGAATATGCTCAGAACTGCGCGGAGGACGGGCTTTTGACAGAAGCACCCAGGCAGTCCAATAGAGAGACGATCCTATTTTCAAGAAAGTCCTGGCATCCCTGGAAAAACACGCCCGTAAAAATGCAACTTGACCCTAAGCTCACATCACAGAGAGCACTTACCTCAAAGCCGTGCCGTGCGTGTCAGAGAGGAAACCACCCCTTATGCCCCTGCAGGGACTGCGGTGCTCAGCTGAACCGCGGGGCGGCTTCTCCCTGACGTCAAATTTCAGAAAAAGTCAGGCCCGATCACCCCGGGCATCACAGTGAACCGGCTAAAGCAGATGCCCTGCAGGCTCCCCTTGAGACCCACATCCCCGACCTCCTTTAGTCGCCCCAAGACCTCCTTCCCTTCCCCTTATCCAAACCTGCTCTGCGGGGCTGGGCCCCTGCCCGCCGACCCGCCCCGTCCAGGCTGTCTGCTGTAGTTCAAGGGAGTCGCCAGCAGGTGGCGGCGCTCTCGTAGCACAAGCCAGACCGGGCCGGGAGCAAAGAGCCGGTCATCCCGCTTGGGCAGCATTCGCTTCCTGTAAATGGGTAAAACACGAGGCTGACATTTGTAGGTTTTCGAGTTACCCGAGACGCAAGATCTCGAGCGAAGAAGACCCAGGAAGGACCATGTGCTTCCGATGACATGCATGCTACCACTGTGATTTTCCGACCCAGCATGGGGAGCCGGGGCCCCCGGTGTCCCCAGGTCTGTTCAGAACTCCATTAACACCCGGAGACGGCCAGTCCCGTCTAGAAAGGAGGCGCCTTGCGGTTCCAGCCGGCTTGGGAGCGGAGAGCCGCCGGGCTGGAACCCCGGCTCTTCGGGCTATGAGGCGGGTGCCAGGCCCCTCGTTCGTACTCTCCGCCCTTCACGTTCTTCCTGGGCACACGGATTGGTAATTCCGAGGTCCTGTGAGCAATCGGGGAAGTCAGGCAGGTCAGGGAGTCAGCCCTGGGCACGGAGCCCGGCGCGTGGGAGCGGTCTTGGGGAAGGAGGACTGGTCTCTATTGGCTAGGAGCCTTCCTCGTAGCCGGTCATACAGGCTGCTCCTTCTCCGGGAAGCCAAAAGGAAGCCCAGTGTCGGTGTCAAGGCCATGGACTCCGTCGCTGGGTCCAGCAGCGGGACAGCTTCCCAGTGGCCGTGGGAAGAGCCCGGCGGCTCCCTGAGCCCCAGCTTCGTGGCCGGCGAGAGGAGCACGGGCCACATCCTCCAGGCAGGCTGTCTCGGGGTCCGGATGTCGCCATGCTGCGGGGGTGCCGGGCGCAGGGGACGGGCCGCGGAGGTCACAGCCGCTGGGGCGCCCTGCACACCGGGAGCACCGTCCCTAGCGCTCTGGTCCCTCGATCTTTCAATCTGGCTTTCCTTGGCGGTGTCCGCACCTCGGCTGGCCCCTCTCCTCGGCCAGCCCTGCGCTGCGGGGTGGAGGACTGGGAGGGACAACAGGGATGGAAAAGGAGAGAAGGAGAACCTGAAGCAGAGGGCACTCCCTCTGTCCACACGGGTCCCCCTCTGGGAAAGACAGCCGCCTGTGACTCTGATGGCTGTCCTGCAGCTCCCGTCTGCAGGGAGGGCCCCGAAGCTCCCAGGTCTCCTCTGGGCCCGGCCTTGCTGGAAACGTCCTGCGTCCTAGCGTGCCTGACCGCTTGGCCCCCAGCAGCCACGCAGCAAGACTCTGGGTGCTGTCCGTCTGTCTGTCTCTCTCAGCAGTGCCTCTGGGAGCTCTGAAGCACAAGAGCCTGGCCATATCCCTCCCTGTTCTGATCTGCCCTCCAGCCTCCACTCATCCCTCTCCATGCTTTTCCATCAGGAGGACTTCCAAGGAGCACAACAAATTCTTCAGCAGATAGGATTAAAATTGCAAAGTCAGCCACATTCCTTTCTCTGGGACCCTCACATAACTATTTCTTTAAAGATTTTATTTGTGACAGACAGAGATGGTGAAAGAGAGAGAACACAAGCAAGGGAAGTGGGAGAGGAAGAAGCAGGCTCCCTGCTGATCAGGGAGCCTGATAGGGGGCTGGATCCTAGGATGCTGGGATCATTACCCAAGCCCAAGGCAGCTGCTTAAAGACTGAGCCCCCTGCCCCCGCCCCCGGTGCCCCACACCCTCATATATCTTTAGAGGACTATATGACTGACCTGGAGCTCCTGAGGTCCTTATGTCCTGACTATTCAGTTAAAATACACCTGTCCTGGGAACCCCTTCCTTTAAGAATAACTTCTGCTTTCTAAATGCATGCTAGTAGTTTATTGCGACCATTGTAGTTCTCCATCATGAAAGGCGATTGACATGCTAGTTTGTAGATCAATCTCTGATCAGTTTACTTCAACTCCTAACTCTTGTAAAAATGAGATCATTACCCTGGAATGCCGAGGACCAGGCTGAAGTTGTGGTAACCAAGCAGGCTGGGACCACAGACCTTTTGGGGGGGGGGGAGGGACCACAGATCTAACTGCTAATGGCACACTCAAAAGTTCCAATTCAAAATGCTCCCAGTGACAATTGTATTTTCAAAAAATGCCCTTCTTTTCTTCCTTGGCTCCCTAGATCACCAGCTATCCACCCAGAAATCAGGAGTCATGTCTGATCTGAGTCAACTATATCCTTCTACCTCAAGTATCCAGGTAGCAAGACTCGACTCCCCGTGGCTTCAGGAATCCATCCCCACTTTCCAATCCCCATCATGCCTGCCTTGGTTTAGATACAGATTATTTTTCTGTTGCTTCTCTGCAAGTTTCTGGTCACTGTCTATGTCTTCCCAGGTTTTTAGCCCCACCCTGTGCCAGTGCCAAATCCATTCCCATTCCCAATAATATGATTCATGGAAAACATAAATATGGCCTTGCCACTCTCCTCTCAAACACATTTCAAGAAATCTCAGCATTTAGGGGGCTCAGTGGGTAAAGCCTCTGCCTTCATCTCAGGTCGTAATCTCAGGGTCCTGGGATAGAGCCCCGCATCAGGCTCAGAGCCCCTGCTCAGCGGAGAGCCTGCTTCCTCCTCTCTCTGCCTGCCTCTCTGCCTACTTGTGATCTCTCTCTCTCTTTCTCTCTCTGTCAAATAGATAAATAAAATCTTTTTTTAAATCTTTTATTTATTTATTTGACAGGCCAGAGATCACAAGTAGGCAGAGAGGCAGGCAGAGAGAGAGGAAGGGAAGCAGGCTCCCCACTGAGCAGGGAGCCCGATGCGGGGCTCGATCCCAGGACCCTGGGATCATGACCTAAGCCAAAGGCAGAGGCTTAACCCACTGAGCCACCCAGACACCCCAGATAAATAAAATCTTAAAAAAAAAATAAATCTCAGCATTTAGGAGTCTCTGATCCCTTTTCTCTGAGCCCAATTTCCAATGCACAGAGTGTACACTTCAGTTTGTTTTCCTGCTCTCCAGAGAATGACAAGCTTAGTAAAGCACTTGACGTTCAAGAGGACCTAGATTTTCAGTGGCTCTCCATGGCAGACTGCATTGCACAAACGTCATGGAAATGACCAAACATGGGAAAGTTGAAAAATAATACCAGAAACGGCACCTTGCCATCATTTCTGTATAGTAAGTATCACCCCCTAGTCGATGAGGCTTGATCTATGCCCCTTTCCCTTTCCTCCTACCACAGGATTATTTTTATCTTTAATTTTTTTAAGATTTTATTTATTTATTTGACAGAGAGATAGAGCACAACGAGGGGGAGAAGCAGGCAGAGGGAGAGGGAAAATTAGAATCTCCACTGAGCAGGGAGCCCGATGCGGGGCTTGATCCCAGGACCGGGAGATCATGACCCGAGCCTAAGGCAGAGCTTAAGGCAGATAAAGCCACCCACTGTGGCCATATCTCCTCAATAGGGAGGCGGGGGCGGGAGGCTCAGTCTTTAAATACTGACCCTGCTAAGAGGAAGACTAGTATGGTCCTAGAGGAGGTCATGTAAGAAGACAGGAGTATCTAACACCAAAAGTAAAAGCAACAAAAGCAAAAGTAAACAAGTGGGACCACATCAAACTAAAAAGCATCTGCACAGTAAAGGAAACCATCAGTGAAATGAAAAGGCAACCTACTAAATGGGAGAAAATATTTGTAAATCATATGGCTCATAAGGGATGAATATCCAAATATATATAAAGAATTCAAACAACTCGATAGCAAAAAACAAAACAAAACACCCCACAATCTGATTTAAAAATTGGCAGATGATCTGAATAGATGTTTTTGCAAAGAAGGTGTATAGGTCGCCAACAGGTACATGAAAAGATACCATCCATCATATAATCATCAGGGAAATGGAAACCAAAACCACAATTAGATATAACTTTATACCTGTTAGAAGGGCTAGCATCAAAAAGCCTAGAAATAACAAGTGTTGGCTAGGATGTGGAGAAAGGGAACCCTTGCACACTGTCAGTTGGAATGTAGATTGCAACCACTATGGAAAACAGTACGGAGGTTCCTCAAAAAATTAAAAATAGAATGACCATATGATCTAGCAATTCCACTTCTGGGAAAACAAAACACTACTTCGAAAAAAGTATATGCAACCCCGTGTTCATTGCACCATTATTTAAAATAGACAATGGGTGCCTGGGTGGCTCAGTGGGTTAAGCCGCTGCCTTCGGCTCAGGTCATGATCTCAGGGTCCTGGGATCGAGTCCCGCATCGGGCTCTCTGCTCAGCAGGGAGCCTGCTTCCCCCTCTCTCTCTCTCTCTCTGCCTGCCTCTCCATCTACTTGTGATTTCTCTCTGTCAAATAAATAAATAAAATCTTTAAAAAAAAATTAAAAAAATAAAATAAAATAGACAAGATATGGAAACAACCTAAGTGTTCACTGACAGATGAATGGATAAAGAAATCATCACACACACACACAAATATTATGCAACCATAAAAAGGAAGGAAATCCTGCCATTTGCAACGACATGGGTGAACCTACATCCAGGGCTTTGTGGTGACTGAAAAAAGTTAAAGAGCAAAAGACGAGTACCATGTGATTTCTCTTACATGCAGAATCTAAACATATATATGTATAAACATATATAACATATATATACACATATATAACATATATAGTTGTATATATATTTGTATATGCATACACACAAAACTTAACACATTGATACAGTGAACAGATTTGTAGTTGTTAGAAGTAAGGGACTGGGGTGGGAGAAATGGGTCAGTTGTTTTGGGGTTATTTTTTAGTTAGCACAAACTGAAAAAAAAGGAAGCAATAGGTATTTAGAAATGTAATAACTTAAGGGCTACCTGGATGGCTCAGTTCGTTGAGTGACCAACTCTTGATTTTGGCTCAGGTCGTGATCTCAGGGTCATGAGATCGAGCCCCACACTGGGCTCTGCCTTAGGTAGGGAGTCTGCTTAGGATTCTGTCTCTGCCCCTCCCCTGCAATTGATATCCCTCTCTCTCTCTCTCTCTTAAATTAATAAATAAATATCTGGGCTCTGTGCTCAGCAGGGAGTCTGCTTGAGATTCTCTTTCCCTCTCCCTCTGCCCTCCCCCTCTGATCACACAAACTCTAAATAAACAAATGAATGAATGAATGACTAAACAAAATCTTGAAAAGAAGAGAAAAGAATGCAATAACTTAGCAGTGACAATTTAAAGGAGAGTGTCAGAAGGTCGCATGCACATCAGTGCCACCTCTTGGGGCCTCCAGGCTCACGCACTCTCTTCTAGATAGTTGTCTTAGATTCCTCATTGATGAGAATTCGTCACAAAGTTGCTTTTATAAATAAATCTAAGGTCTTAAATGTAAAATGAGGGGCGCCTGGGTGTCTCAGTGGGTTAAGCCTCAGCCTTCGACTCAGGTCATGATCCCAGGGTCCTGAGATCGAGCCCAGCATTGGGCTTTCTGTTTGGCAGGGAGTCTGCTTCCTACTCTCTCTCTGCCTCTCTGCCTACTTGTGATCTCTGTCAAATAAATAAATAAAATCTTTAAAAAATGTAAAATGAACATTGTGTTAATAAAAGAAAACAAAAGAGAATGAGAGGGCTTTTTTTTAAAAGACCTAAGCATATATATTTTTCTTTACCCCCATATTTAGTGAGCCGGGGGGTGGGGGGGAGGGCACCATTTGAATTTCAGTAGTTACCATAGGGGAACTCCATCTGTTTTTATTTCCCCTCTTAATTAGTTGCATTGTTGATAGGTATATATTATATTATCAGCTATATTATATATATATTATATATATAATGTAATATATAATATATGTTATATATTATATATATTATTATATATTATATTATTATTAATATTATATATAATATTATCTATTATATTATCAGCTATATTATCAGAGGAGCTTCCTGAGGTGTGGACATAATTGTCAAGTTCAGATAAAGTTAAACAAATACTTTGATTTGTCGGTTGATGCAGCCTACAATGTAGATGAACACAGTTCTTTCCAGCATTGCTCAGCACTAAATACCATGTAAATGAGAAGTAATCGTACAGATCAGCGCATTCCAAACAAACAGGCTCAAACACAGAGAATAAACTGCTGATGGGCAAATGTGGAGAAGGGGATTAAGAGGCACAAACTTCCAGTTATAAAACAAATAAGTCACAGAGGTGAAAAGTACAGCATAGGGGATAGTCAATCATATTTTCATATCATATCATATTTTGTGATGACACATGGTAGCTATACTTGTGATGAGCCTTAAGTAATGTATAGAATTGTCAAACCCATATGTTGTACATTTGAAACTAATATTACATTGGGCCCCAGGTTGTGTGTAGAGATAACTTAAAAGTAAAAATCTTAAAAAAAAAAAACCCATAAACCAGGAGCAAAATATTAAATACAAGACTGCGCTGATGAACATGAAAGTATGAGTTTAGATAATTCTCTTTAGAAAGAAAAAAATCTGGGGTGCCTGGGTGGCTCGGTGGGCTGGGCCTCTGCTTTTGGCTCAGGTCATGCTCTCAGGGTGCTGGGATTGGAGCCCCACGTTGGGCTCTCTGCTCAGTGGGGAGCCTACTTCCCCGTCTCTCTCTCTGCCTGCCTCTCTGCCTACTTGTGATCTCTCTCTCTGTCAAATGAATAAATAAAAAATCTTAAAAAAAAAGAAAGAAAATCTTAGAAATGCCATAATGAGATTAATTATCTTGAGGAAATTAAATTTGAATTATTATTATTATTATTTAGAGAAGGGGGGAGTAGGGATAGTGGAAGAGAGAGAATCTTTTAACCCACTGAGCCATCCAGGCGAGGGAAGATAGAGAATCTTAAGCAGGCTCCACACCCACCAGCATGAGCCGTATGCACGGCTCAATCCCTGAGATCATGACCTGAGCTGAAATCAACAGACATTTAACCCACTGAGCCACCCTGGCGACCCTTGACTTCAGATGATTATTAGCAGTGTATATTGGAATGGCTAAAACTTGTATCATTATTATCATTATTAAATTTTACAACAAATTCCTGGATTTCAGGTATCTCTTTATTCTCTGTCTTGAATTGATGCAAAGCAGCCTTTTTCTGGGTCTCTCTTAAGGTCGTCATGTCTACTGATTCGCCGCAGCGCAGTTCACCACCCGGTCCAGAGAGCCCTCCGACCAGTGAGGCCTCTTCGATTCCTGCTTCTGCTCGCATAGACGAGCCTTGGAAAATTGAATCTACTGATATTTTCTGAACTCTAACTTGTCATGTAGACACAACTGTGGTTTGCCCTTGCGTTTGGCAGCCGTGGAGTTTGTTTTTGAGGCTGTATATAAAATCATCCAAATTGGCAGCTCCCATGGCATAGTTGGGACTAATATTACATGAGCAAGTATACGCGGGGCCGGATGAATCAGGCAGAGTGGCTGGCATCACGACAATTTTCAGGCAGACTCTCTTCTGCCTGAAAGACTCTCTTCTTGCTTCCTGAAAATTTACAAACTGCTCCTTGAGAAACACAGTTAGCGGAGCCTCGGTTGCTCAGTTGGTTAAGCATCTGTCTTCCGCTCAGGTCATGATCCTGGGGTCTTGGGATGGAGCCCCGCATCAAGCTCCCTGCTCAGAGGGGAGTCTGCTTCTCTCTCTCCCACCCCCCCTGCTTGTGTTCCCTCTCTTGCTGTCTCTGTCTCTGTCAAATAAATAAATAAAATATTGAAAAAAAAAACAAAAAGAAACATTATTTATCATTAATCTTCTAATGTCTTAATTTATTTTTCTTGTATTTTTATATAGCCATTCTTAGGACCATTACACACATACACACACACACACGAACATATTCACATCCATTACTTGGATTCAGTTCATGGTCAAATCTACCTTGGTTTTTCTCTTTGTTCTCCACATTCTTGGAAAAAGAAAATATCTAAAATTAATATAAAGTTGTATGTTAATTATACTTAAAATAATCTCACCCTCAGGGTGCCTGGGTGGCTCAATGGGTTAAGCATTTGCCTTTGGCTCAGGTCATGATCCCTGGGTCCTGAAATCAAGACCCACATCGGGCTCTTTGCTCCACGGGGAACCTGCTTCTCCCTCTCCCTCTGCCTGCCACTCCCCCTGCTTGTGCTCATTCTCTTGCTATCTCTATTTGTCAAATAAATAAAATCTTAAAAAAAAAAACACCAATATGTGCATTTGTGCTTACACAAAAGATCTTGGAATTTTATGTATGGAAAGATGTCAAAACTTATCTGTCCTGTATTTGTATCCTATAGGGTGAAGGCAATGGCCATAGGCTGATGGGACTATCTGGCAGGCACCTTTTCTTTGAGGGGCGTCCACTGCAAATACACCCTTCTCTTGGTTGTGTGACAGTGTCCCCTGACCAGGGTGACTTGGTTTGATCCTGGTTGCCTCACCCTAGTTGAGGCAATCAGAGTCTTTGTCCCATGAATCTTAGATTATTTTATTAATATTTTAAAAAATATTTTTAAAAGATTCCTATTTGTTTATTTGTCAAAGAGAGAGAGCAGAAGCATGGAGAGCTGCAGTCAGAACAGGCAGAGCAGACAGAGGGAGAAGCAGGCTCCCCGCTGAGCAAGGAGCCCACCCCCACCCCCCAATGTGGGACTTGATCCAGGACCCTGGGATCATGACCCGAGCTGAAGGCAAATGCTTAACCCACTGAGCCACCCAGGCATCCCGGAATCTTAAAGTATTGAACTAGACCCCCAAGACTGAATGATTTCCTGCTAAGTCTCTTTAATGTCATTTCTTTTTTTTAACAATGTTTTTAAAAAGATTTTTATTTATTTGTCAGGAAGAAAGAGAGAGAGTGAAAGGGAGCACAAGCAGGGGGAGCAGCAGAGGGAGAGGGAGAGGGAGAAGCAGCTCCCCTGCCAAGCAAGGAGCTGGATGCAGGACTCAATTCCAGGGTCCTGGGACCATGACCTGAGCCAAAGGCAGATGCTCAACCCACTGAGCCACACAGGTGTTCCTCTTCAATGCAATTTCTTTTGAGAATTTTACCTAGCTGTCCTACGGTTGATTTCTTCCAAGCTACCCTTGTCACCGTCCTGTGACACTTGTTCGTTGCTTTGGTTTCTTGAATTTTGTAAAACATTTGCGTTCTTCTGATCAAATTTGTTGTTGTTGTGAAGAAGCTCCCACCTGTAGGTTTTTACTATTTGCAATGTACGCAACCGTGATCAAGGAAGCGTGTGGTTCTGCCATCAAGTGTGTATACCAGGCCAGGCAGAGCTCTGAGCTCTGTAATTTGAGACACTAATGTCTCGGGGGCCGGGTGGTGGGATGTTGGTGGCAGGGTGAGGGGCTCCAGGCCAGACCTGAAGTTCTCCCCTTTTAAGGCAAGAAAGGTAGTAGATAATCTGACACCTAGTTCCTATGAAAAGTGGCCACTTGATGAAAATTGCAAGTACGTGTTCAGATATTGTGGGGCGATGGAGCATCTTCTGTTCATGCTGGAACAAGGCAGGGGCAGTGTGACTAGCCTGGCTCTGCCCAAGCACCGTCCCGAAGTCATGAGAGTCAAAACTGGAGGCAGCAAGCCTGCAGTTAATTCCTGCTCAAGACTCTATTAGAATCTTGGTCCCTTAAAAATATGAAATATTTCTCATTGTGCTACACAACCTGGTCTTAGAAAGCCTTAGTGAGGGCAGAATCTGGAGAGGCAGGTCAGTGACAATTATCTGTGGCATTGTCCCTCAAAAAGATTAGTACATTCCCCACTACTTGTATAACATTTCCGATGAACTTAAAATTGCATGTCCTCTGTGCAGCTTACTGTGATTCAAACATTTGTCAAATAGCCTTATCACTTTTGTCATTAAAATCCCACCCTCACTCCCGCCCCCCGCCCCCCCCCTGCGTGCACACACACACACACACACACCCAGGGGAAGGGAGAGCAAGACTGTGGCCATCTGTTCTGCCTGAAGATGCACCCCCACCCCCAGGGGGCAGTGGGGCACGGGGCTCTCCCTGGGATTTCATAAGGATCTCAGGCTGTGGGCGTGAGCAGCTGTGTTCTTGCGTCCAATCAAGAGGGGCCCCAGCTGCAGTGTCTCCTGTGCTGCGGGAGGGGTTCCTCAGCGTGCAGAGGGCAGCGGCACCTCCCTTCCCAGTCTCCCATGGCAGCTGGAACCGGATTGATAAATATCCCCATTGTTACCCTCTCTGTGTCATGGAATGGGTTGTCCATGGCGTGGGAGCCACTCCTCCCCAGCTACGCTCACCCTCACTGCTGACAGTACCCTGTCCCCATAGTGTGCGCCCCCTCCCCCAGAGAGTCTCAGGAAGCCTCTTCCGGGTGGTGAGCAGTTTGTAAGGGACTTAGGGGTTACGTGAGCAGATGGCCAGTGACATAGAGGGTATTAATACCAACAAGACTCCATTTTGTGTCTGACACAGCCACAGGTGGCAACAGATGGCCCTTCCAAGCTAGTGATGGGCGATCCTGTAATGACCCTTTGTCACAACTCAGTTGTGGTTTGGATGCCTGGCTCCACCGGCTGTCCAGTGATAAAAGAAATTTGCAACTTTTAATGTTTGCACGTCCTGCTCCTGGGCTCCCAGGGAAGCTGTACTTAAACATTTACCAAGGTCAAAATGACTTGGCAAAACCTCAGAAAATCTATTTCTGCCCAGAACACACATCGTATGCCTGCCTCATTTAAAAACAAAGCAAAAAAAAAAAAAAACAAAAACAAAAAAACCCCAAAAAAAAAAAAAGTATACCCCAAACATAAAGATAAGAAAAACAACAACAAAAATATCCCTCCCTGGGTCCCATAAGCTATTCCATCAAACAGCCTTGTGCACACTGAAAACCTTAAGATAAAGTCTGTAAGTTTCTGGCGTGTCCTTCCTCTTGATGACTTGTAACTCTTTATGTAAACAACACATATAACCCTGCACCAAATGTTCCTTCCCTGGAGCACTCTTTCCTTTGTGAAGAAGGGCTGGTGTCCTAAAACTTGGGCTTGAATAAAATTCTTTTTTTAAGATTTTATTTATTTATTTGACAGACAGAGATCACAAGTAGGCAGGGAGGCAGGCAGAGAGAGAGAGGAGGAAGCAGGCTCCCCACGGAACAGAGAGCCCAATGTGGGGCTCGATCCCAGAACCCCGGGATCATGACCTGAGCCGAAGGCAGAGGCTTTAACCCACTGAGCCACCCAGGTGCCCCTAAAATAAAATTCTTTTCGTTTCTCTTTAAAAATTTTGCAGAAGGTTTGTTCATTTTGCGTGGACATACGCCAAGTGTCTTCTCTCAGCTGTTAGAGATTCTCTGAGCTGTCCCAATCCACACACCAGGGAGTGCTTGGCATTGGATCCCCCTGCCGTTACTCCCCCAGAGAGATTCTAGGTGCCTAGAAGAGGTCCTGGCCTGGATGGGGATGGGCGGGTCTTGGCCTGGGGAAAGAGACCCTATCTCAGGGGTAGTGGGGAGGGAGTGTGTTATTAAATGACTTGGATAGAAAGATAAGATCTGCAGGGAAATAAGCCAGAGAAAACTATGGGAGACGTGGGGATTTCTCACATCTGCTTTCCATTTGGGATCAGCAGGTATAAACAAACAGTCCCCCTCAGACACACACGTATACACACAAACAAACAGATAAAACAGGCAGCCTGGGTGTTTGCTCCCGACAGGAAGCCAAGGTTCATTCAAGGGTTCATCCAAGGTGTTTCACTCTTAGGGAACACTACCCTGGCTGCTTGCCATCCAATGTCAGAAAACTGTCATTTTATATATTTTAAAGGCTTTTTTTTTTAAACTTGTGGGTAATTCAGGCTTAGCTAGGTCCATAACAGATATGTTGCCCTTGAAAGGTCATGGGGGCTCTAGGCACTGTTGCAGCTCAAGCAGATGGAGGCAAATTGGCTGTCCCCTTCTTGGTATGGGGCAGCAGTGGGGCCTATAGTTCATCTAGTTCCAGCTGGGTCAATTCTTCCGCCTTCTCGAACACTCCTGAGGCCACAATTATACCTCTTGGGGGGCCACCTCAGTCCAAATTTCATCATGCAGAGAAAATCAACATCTTTAAGATGCTGTACTATTCTGCATCAGACCTGGGCCTGCTTTTTAGCTTGAATATTCTTTTGTAGACCTCTTAGCATTTAGAAATGTTCTTTAAGTGGCTTTTATAATTATTCAAGCATATTCCAAAGCACTGTTTCTTTTTAATTGCTTTTTCTGAACTGAGTCATCAACACAACACTACCTAACTGAAATTTTCTCCATATATGAAAGCTTGTGATGCATTTATATTAATTTGTACTCAGCCATACAAAGGAATTCAGATTTAAGCTGTAATAGTTTCCCCTCCTTCAATAGGTTAATCTTGGGGCACCTGGGTGGCTCAAATGGTTGAGTGGCCACCTTTGGCTCAGGTCAGGATCTCAGGGTCTGGGGATCAAGTCCCGCATGGGGCTCCTCTCCCCACCCCTGCTCCTGTTCTCTCTCTCTCAAATGAATAAAGTAATTTTAAAAATAGATTAATCTCTGTTATTCCTTTCCTTTATTTTTCAGTGTGGAAATGTACAACATCATGCTTGGAAAGTATTCAATACCTCTTAGTTTTGTCTCTTGGTTTCTATAGTGATAATACTCTTTTGATCTCCTATATACCAAATTAAGAGATTTCCTTATTTCTGTTTTTTTAAGGATTTTATTTATTTATTTGAGAGAGAGACTGAGATAGCAACAGAGATAGCGAGAAAGAGCACAAGCAGATAGAGAGAGCACAAGTGGAGCAGCAGGAGAAGCAGGCTCCCCACTGAGCAGGGAGGATGACTTCCGGCTCAATCCCAGGACCCTGAGATCATGACCTGAGCCGAAGGCAGAAGCTTAACTGACTGAGCAATCCAAGCACACCAAATTAAGAGATTTCTTTTTTTTAAAAAAAAGATTTTATTTATTTATTTGACAGACAGAAATCTCAAGTAGGCAGAGAGGCAGGCAGAGAAAGAAGAAGAAGCAGGCTCCCCGCTGAGCAGAGAGCCCCATGCGGGGCTCAATGCTAGGACCCCAGGATCATGACCTGAGCCGAAGGCAGAGGATGTAACCCACTGAGCCACCCAGGCGCCCCTTTTACATTAAACCCTCTTTACATTAACTGGTCCTAGAGCATTATTCTCTGAATACGGAGCTCTGGATGATGTTTGCTAATATTTGGGGCTTTCCCATTACACTGCAAGGCAACCACATCTACAACCTCTTGTGCAAAATCTCTCTAGCTGAGAAATGCATGGTTAAGCAGGAAATTGTGCTGGAGGAACCTCCCTCAAGCAGTGTCCAGATGCAGGAGTCCACAAACATACGCTAAGCCTGAGGGTCAGTAAACGTGAGAAGGAAGGACTTCTCAACCCCCAAAACAGGGCCCCACTGAGGCCCACATGCCTAAGGACTTTCCTATACCAAATAGGGACAGACATCCAGATTGAGCTAGATAGAGCCAGACGTCTTGGGCTGTGCCCCAGGCCAGGCCCCTGGCCCGCCTGGGGACTGTCGGCCCCGCCCCGCGGCTCTAACCCCGCCTCCTCGAGCAACCATTGGATCTGACCCTCGCCGGTCCACGGCTGACCTGGGGCGCCCACCCTGTGTTGCGCCTGCGCCCTAGCGACCACCAGGACAAGTGGGCGGGGACCGCGCGGGCCACGCCCCTATCCCGGGTCCGCCTCCGCGCATACGCACTTCCCGCCACGCCTCCCCGCCCACCTCAACCCAGTCCTTCCCAGCAGTGCCCAGCCAGCGCGAGCGCGGCGCGATGGACGGCAGGGTGCAGCTGATCAAGGCCCTCCTGGCCCTGCCCCTGCGGCCCCAGACCCGGCGGTGGAGGAACCCGATTCCCTTCCCCGAGACGTTTGACGGCGACACCGACCGGCTGCCGGAGTTCATCGTGCAGACGGGCGCCTACATGTTGGTGGACGAGACCCTGTTCTCCAGCGACGCCCTGAAGGTGACGTTCCTCATCACCCGCCTGACCGGGCCGGCCCTGCAGTGGGTGATCCCCTACATCAGGAAGGAGAGCCCCCTCCTCAATGATTACCGGGGCTTCCTGGCCGAGATGAAGCGGGTGTTTGGCTGGGTGGAGGACGAGGACTTCTAGGCCGGGAGCCCCTCGGGCCTGGGGGCGGGTGCTCGGGGGAGGGTCCGCCGCGCCCGCCGCCGCCGCCGCCGCCGCGGCAGCCCAGATGGCCGCGGGCGTCGCCCCGCCGCGCCTCCCGCCCCCCCACCTTCGCCGCGCTCGAGTGGCCGCGCTCTCCCCCGCGCTGCTGTCCCCTCCCGCGTAGTGCTTGCCTTTGTTCCAGGAATAGCGCTCCAGGTCCCCGCCGCTGCCTCTGGGCCTGCCTCCGGAGCGCGCCGCCGCCCTGTGCGGCCAGCCGGGCCCCTCCCGTGCGCACTTGGACTGGGGCCCGCGCTCCAGCTGCGGGCCGGGCTCCCGTTACACACCCGCCAGACCACCCACCGCCCGGCCGCCGCGGGCCGCCTCCGCCAGACTGACCGCCAGGCCTGCAGCGCGCCACCCAGACACCGCGCTGCCACCGCCATCCACCGCGGTCCACCGCGCGCCCTCGACGGCCTGGGGCGCCAGCGATGTGGGCTCAGCCAAGAAGTGTCTGAGCCGGCCGCGGCCCCTGGACAGTGACTCCAGCAGCTCGCCACCCACCGCGTCCCCCGCCCCCGAGGGGCGGGCCGGCCTCTCACCTGCGGCGGGACCCGTCGCCCCCTCCTCCCAGAGACCTCTTCTGCTCCTGCCAGATGGCGGCCAGGTCCCAGGGGTGCCTGGCAGCCAGATCCAGCCGCTCGTTTTCTTTCTCCCGTGGACCTGTTCGTTTTGCCCAGAACCCAGTTCTCTTCTCAGTTCGCAGCTGTCTCTCTGAGGTGTGCCTTTTGTTCCACACAGTAGTTAAGCCCTGCACTCTGCCCAGCTCTTCTACACTACCTGGACAAACGTCTTTTCCTTCTTTTCAATAAATGTCAGACGCTATTAAAAAGAATTTGAGTCTCGGTGAATGGGGCACCCCTGCCTCCCCGGGCTGGTGCGCGGGGTCCGTGGGTGTCGTTGAGCAGGCGTGTCCCCTGCCGCTCTGTGGCTGAGGTTGACTCTGACGTGGTGAAACACAGCAGGGGGTCGTGTGGTGGTCCTGGGGACGCACACCCCATCCGCCGTCTTTCGGGCCCACGTGCTGACCCTTCCAATCCAGTCAGCCCCATGCCCCTCAAGAAGTGGACCTCCCTCTGAGTTTGGCCAAGGGGGTATCAGGAAAAGGCAGCTGGGAGGCTTCTGGAAAACATTTCCTCCTTTCCAAAAAGCTGCTTGAAGGCGCAACACCTTTCTGTGACAAATCTGGAATCCCACACATATGTTGCTGAACACCCCTCAAATTTTATTTAATGCATTATTCAGGGACTCAGCAGAATGACAGGTTCTTTAGAAAAAGCATTTACATTTATAAAGCCTTGATTGTGTGAGTAGAGGAGAAGGGAATGCAGAAGTGTGATTGTTAATTTAGCACAAACCTGGTTGATGAACTACAGGACAACAGAACTGCAAGTTCTCTTTTGCTGCAGAAAAGGAAAATGGTTACCTCCTACTGTTGTCTGCCTACTAACCTCTGAAATCTGCAGTCCTGAGAAAAGCCTCGGCTAGCTTGTCTGTGGCTGGAAAAGTTAGGCATCCCGTTAGAGTCTGAGAAAAGGTGGGCTTACAAGGCCACACTCTGGTATGATGTTAAAGGTTTATAGAATCAACCCTCTTATTTCTGACTTGGGTCATTTTTCCAGAACGTGGGAAGGGAGCGGGAAAGAGCTGTGCTTCGCTTGTGCATGCATTGGCCTGACTTGTAGAAAACAAACTGGATTCCGGGCAGCATTGCACAGAGGATCAGTCCTCAGACTGCTTTCTGCCCACAGGTGGGACCCTTGGCTTTGGAGCCAAGATTAGACTGGTGTTAACCACCCCAGCACTTCCTTGTCTTTCTCCAGTGCTGTAGCGGCCTCTTGTTACAACCATGTTTTTGCACAATTGTGAACAGTTACTACTTCCTCTGAATCGGTCAACCCCTGAGAGACATTGCACCTGCCAGTTAATTTCCTTCCATCTGTGTCCCATCTGTGGTCACCACTAGTGACAGTTTTTTGACAGTGGCATCACTTTGACATCGTGGGTTTGCAGCACTTCACCTATAGACAGTGATGGAGCCTCCGACCTAGCGGGCAGGTAACCGAGCTCCCAAATCCGATTTCATAATCTGCTCTTCGGACCACTTCCAGCTCCAAACACACTTGAAGTTCCCTCAAAAACAGATCTCATAGCACTTGTGAGGAAGGGAGGGAAGCAGGATTGAGCAGAGAGAGAATTTAAAGAGACACCGCTGTTAAAACAGAAGATACGGCTGATTCTATGCGGATATATCTAAAGTTGGAAGAGCCATTCAGAAAAGTTACGGGTTGAGTAGTTGAGGCCGAGGCCTTGGTATGCCCACACTGTCTAGTCATTAGATATGGTCTCACTTAAAGGCCACAGGGTACCCCTGGGCAAGGCAGCTCCCTTCAACCCACAGTAATTCCTGGGAAGTGATTGAGCTATGGCTCTCAGCAGCCTGGGTCCCTAGCAGCTGGGGGAAGGAGAACCTTGGTCTTGAAGGTGCGGTCTGGGCAGTGCTTAGTAACACTGACTTCACTCCTCAATAGGGGAATGGGGCCAGCATGATGGAGCATAATTCAGCATTTATTTAAAGATTTTATTTATTTATTTATTTGACAGAGATCACCAGTAGGCAGAGAGAGGTGGGGGGGAAGCAGGCTCTCTGCTGAGCAGAGAGCCCAATGCAGGGCTTGATCCCAGGACCCTGGGACCATGACCTGAGCCAAAGGCAGAGGCTTTAACCCACTGAGCCACCCAGCTGCCCCATAATTCAGCATTTTAAAGAATAGGAAAGATCTATGCCAGCTGATATGGGGAGATATTGCAAGGTTTTAAGTAAGGAACAGAATAGGTGGAAAATTGCATTATTCTTTTGTTAAAATTGCAAAACGTTTTTGTATGTTAAAAAAGCTGGAATATGCATGCACACGCGCGTGCACACACACACACACAGTTCGCTAGGTATGAAGAAAACTATAGCAATAAACATGCTAAGTTGTTAGCGTGAGTCACAAGAAGTGGGAAAGGGTTGGTGCCAAAGATAGGGTAGGGCCTAGGGTAGGGGAGAAGGACCCACCCAAAAAAGGAAAGCAAAAAGGCTGAACTAAAATGGGAGAGAGGTATTGCATGTCCCTGAAAACTGGAAAAACCTACAGAAACTTCCAAGGATGAAAGGGAGTTAATCCAGGTCCCAATGAGAAACATGGTACATGCAAGTGGATCAGAGCGGAGAAGTAAATGAGGGGACTGGGAGATGGCAGTGGGTATGGCTGGAGGAAATTGTGATTGTATCATTGTTCTGCAAATTTGCACTACCCCCCGCCCCGACTCTCCAGAAGGAGTGTGCCTACCTGTTCCTCCAAACCTAGGCTTTGCCAGGCACTTGTTTTTATCAGTGCGATGTGAGCAGACCTGAGCGAAACAGAGGATATCAACATGTTTGTGTGGTTTGGCTGGTCCTCTTGCCCTCCTGCGATTGCCGCGAGACAACCTGACCCCAGGTAGTCGCTGATCCCTCCCGCTGCACTACACAGTGATTCACGGGGAGCAAATGTGCACACAATTTGCAGCCCAGAGCCAAGCACACCCCCTAACTCCCCAGACAGCCCAGAGCACAGGAGCAAGGAGAACAGGTGACTATTACACCATTATAGGAGCATGGGCTGCCGAAAACTGACACCAACAAGACATTTTGAGATGCCCCGGGGCTAGCAATGGTGGGGAGCTGGGACCTCCCAGCAAAGCATGAAGGAGTAAGTGCCAGGAGTAGTTACTGGAACACAATACTATTAGAGAGAACCCCTGCCTCCACGTGGATGGACCCGGAGGGTATTATGCTGAGTGAAATAAGTCAGACAGAGAAAGACAAATACCATACGATCCCCCATATATGCGGAATCCAAAAAACGAACAAAGAAACAAAAAAAGGGCAGAAATCCCTAAATCCAGAGATCAAACTGATGGTTGCCAGAGGAGAGAGGGGTGGGGGATGGGTAACATGGGTGAAGGGGAGTGGGAGGTACAGGCTTCCAATCTGGGAATGAATAAGTCATGGGGACAAGAGGCACGACATAGGAAACAGAGTCAGTGGTATTGTAATGGCGCTGTAGGGGACAGATTGTGGGGAGCACAGCAGAACGTATAGACTCGTCCAGTCACTATGTTGTACACCTGGAACTAATGTAACGTTGTGTATCAACCGTCCTTCAATACAATAAATAATACTTTGAAAATAAAGAGAATTGCTGGAGAGCATTTGTGGTCTTTGGTTAAGAAACTCAGCCACAGCCCACTCTCCATCTGATAGACACGAAGCTCTCTCGTTGGCCAGACTCAACCAGAACCCAAGGACCTCAACAATTTAACAACTCAACAACCTCAACAGAAGCCAGAGGACAAGGGAGTCATTCATGCAGTCGCAGAAGGTCAGCCTACTGGACACAGAGCAGGGTGGGGGAGAGGAGTTAGACAAGGGCAAATGGAAGGATAGCCAAAAGATTCATGGACAATCAGTTCTAAATGAGGCACATTTGAAAAGATGCACAATCGCATTGGTAATCAGGGTGTGTGTGTGTGTCTGTGTGTGTGTGTGTGTGTTTTAACTTAAACAACAGATATTTCTTTCTCACGGTTGTGGAGGTTGAAAGTTCCAGATCATGGGGAGGGCAGATTCAGTTTCTCCTGAGGGCTCTCTCTCTGATTTCTATAGGGTCACCATCTTGCTGTGTTCTCACATGGCCTTTTCTGAGCATGACATCACGGGTTTATTGTCAAACGTTATAACTCAGGGACAGCCAGAGGGAAGAGACGCAGAGGGCAAGGTGTGTGGGAAGGGGCCCTCTCAGAGCGCACCATTCTCACCAAATCGCCACGTGGTCGCCAACCAGGACGCTCCCAGACAGATCTGAAATGGGGGAAAATGGGGTCCGACTTCAAAACTATTAGATTGGCAGAAGTAAACATAATGACATCAAGTGTGGAAGGGATATGAGGCAATGAGAATTCTCATAAAATGCCTGTGGCGGTGTGCAACGAAATTGGCGATGAACGTGGCAATCTCTTGTAAAGTTTATGACATACAGGCCCGAGTGACCAGCAATTCAGTACGATGTTGACTGCAGTATTAAAAAAAAAAAAATGTGTATATAATTGAGGCCTCTGCTAAGCCGCATGGCTCCTTGGTGGACAATAATAAAAGGTGCCCCCTGGTGGTGGAAGCAGCCTCATGCGTGCACCGCGGGGCAAACGCATAATATTTTTATGCTTAAAAAAAGGAGTCGCCCTCAGTGAGTGCGGACGGACGCAGTCCCATTCTTTGGCTTGATGGGCGGAGTTGGGGGCTAGACTGCAGCGTCAGTCACTGGCTCGGTAAGAGGCACGGCAGAAGTGAGTAACTACAGGACCCTAAGCAGTAGCCCTGTTTGTAGTAACCAAACACTGGAAACAACGTATTACCAGTAGTTAAATGAATCCGCATATGCACAGATATATACATTTCCACTGGTCCTTCTCCCCCCTCTTGTCTTCGTTTTAAAGTGTAGATGATAATTTTAAAATTCACAAAAGTTGGGTTCCGGGCTGGCTCAGTGTGTGGAGCAGGTGATTATTGATCTTGGGGTTGTGAGTTCGAGTCACATGGTGGGTATAGGGGTTACTTAAAAATAAAATCTTCAAAAATAAAAATAATTTAAAAAAGAGAAATCCACACTTAAATGATCACCAGATTTATGACAAAGACACCACCTCAATTAAGTAGGGAAAGAATGGTCTTCTCATGAAATGTTACTAGGTCAATTAGATATCCATATTATAGAAATAATCATTGGCCCCCACCTCCCAACATATAAAAATTAATTCAGTATGGATTATAAACAAAATATGAAAGTGAAAGTTAAAACGATTAAGGTTTTAGAAGAAAATACAGGAGAATATCTTTATGATATTAGGTTTGACAAAGATTTCTTAAATAAGATGTAAAAAGCACAAATTCCAAGTCTATCCTCCCTAGTGATAAAATTTATTAAGACGCTCGGGGCGCCTGGGTGGCTCAGTGGGTTAAGCCGCTGCCTTCGGCTCATGTCATGATCTCAGGGTCCTGGGATCGAGTTCCGCATCGGGCTCTCTGCTCAGCAGGGAGCCTGCTTCCTCCTCTCTCTCTCTCTGCCTGCCTCTCTGCCTACTTGTGATCTCTCTCTGTCAAATAAATAAATAAAATCTAAAAAAAAAATTTATTAAGACGCTCAATCATAGAATTTCCCCCACTTCCCGATAGCATCCAATCCAGAACAAACCCCCACTTTTTAAAAACCCTCTCCCAAATCACTTAACACAAGCCAAAATAATTCATTCAGTAAGTTTCCTACTGAAATAGCCCATGGTTCTTTATGGTTTCTGTTCTCCCTTGCTGCAATGAGTAACACACCCAAATTGTTCAATTATGTGTGTTCCTTATGGTCTTTGGCTAGAGTATTAACCTCAAAAATATATGAAGAACTGCCATCAATCACTGAGAAGATAAACCAATTTAAAGAACAGGTGAAATTTTTGAACGGACATTTCATAAAAGAGGGTAACAAAGTGTCCCATAAACATAGAAAGAGGTACTCGAGGGGTACCTGGCTGGTTCAGTCAGTAGAGCGAGTGACTCTTGATCTCGAGTTTTGAGTTTGAGTCCCACACTGGGTGTAGAATTCCTTAAAAAAAAATAAGAAAAAATCTTTGAATTTTTTTATTTTATTCTTTAAGATTTTATTTATTTATTTTACATAGAGAGAGAGAGCAAGAGGGCATAAGCAGGGAGAGGGAGAAGCAGGCTCCCTGCTGAGCAAGGAGTCCAATGGGGGACTTGATCCCAGGACTCTGAAATCATGACCTGAGCCAAAGGCAGGCGCTTAACAACTGAGCCACCCAGGTGCCCTAAAATCTTTTTTTTTTTTTTTTTTAAAAAGGTCTTCGGGACGCCTGGGTGGCTTAGTTGGTTAAGCATCTGCCTTTGGCTCAGGTCATGATCCCAAAGTCCTGGGATCGAGTCCCCCGTCGCACTCCTTGCTCAGCAGGGAGCCTGCTTCTCCCTCTGCCTGCTGCTCCCCGTGCTTGTGCCCCCCCAAATAAATAAATAAAATCTTAAAAAAAGAGGTACTCAATATCATTAGTAATAATATAAATGCAAATAAAAAATTCAATGAGATATCACTATAGAACCATCAGCCTACACTTTGATAAATAATAGATCCTTGAAATACACAGCACAGATAAATCTCATA
Organism: Mustela nigripes; assembly: GCF_022355385.1. Taxonomy (NCBI): domain Eukaryota; kingdom Metazoa; phylum Chordata; class Mammalia; order Carnivora; family Mustelidae; genus Mustela; species Mustela nigripes. The sequence goes on from NC_081575.1 coordinate 16,079,850, forward strand.
GACACACAGAATACACACTATATATGAGGAGTTTGAAAACGGGTAAAACTTACCATTGGTGATAGGAGTCAGAAGACAGTTTACCCTTGAGGGGCATCATCTGAAAGGGGGCATGAGAAACCATTTTTGAATGTCGGAAATAGTGTATACATTGATGTGGGCAGTGGTTACCCTGATGTGTACAAATGTAAAAATTCATCTAGCTGTACACTTGAAATTTTCATCCTTTACTGGATGTAATTTATATCTCAATTTTTTTAAATATGAGAAAAGGAATGCCCATTTAGATAAACAGAAGAGAAACAGAACATCAAATACAAAGAGAATATCTTCAAAACAACCAACAAAGAAACACAAAATTAGGCCAATAGCTGATTTATGAACAGTCAAAATGGAAGCTGGAAGACCACAGAATAATACTGTTTTCATCAATTCTATGACTCAAATTTTTCACATTTTGACCTCTCTGATAGCTGGGTGTTTCTTACAATTACAATATATCATAGTTTTTTTTAAAAAAATATTTTATTTATTTATTTGACAGAGATCACAAGTAGGCAGAGCAGCGGGGGCAGAGAGAGGGGGAGCGGGAAGCAGGCTCCCCACTGAGCAGAGAGCCTGATGCAGGGTTCAATCCCAGGACCCTGAGATCATGACCTAAGCTGAACGCAGAGGCTTAACCCAATGAGCCACCCAGGCACCCCAATAAGTCATAGTCTTATAAATTGTCACTGGCCAGGTGGCCATTGTGACAGACTCACTGCCAGCTCGTGTGCAGAGCTCAAGCACCTATATCAGAACTTGCAGAACTGATACCCACGAACGAAGAAAAAAAGTCTCAGAAAATGAAACTAGAATAGTTTCCTAAGAACCATTGTATCACTACCATCTTGGGCACGTAGAGGATTACTGTGTGGAAAATCAAAGATCTCGGCAATTCTATAAATGAGAGACTCAAAAATGACTTTTGGGGCACCTGGCTGGCTCAGTCAGTTAAGACTCCAACTGTTGATTTCGGCTCTGGTCAGGATCTCAGGGTCATGAGATCAAGCCCTACATCGGGCTCTGCACCGGGTGTGGAGCCTGCTTGAAATTCTTTCTCCATGTCCCTCCATCTCTCCACCCCTTCCCCAACCTGTGCTCTCTCTGTCTCTCTCTCAACATAAAAAAATAAATCTTAAAAAAATAATTTTTAGGGGCACCTGGGTGGCTCAGTGGGTTAAAGCTGCTGCCTTTGGCTCAGGTCATGATCTCAGGGTCCTGGGATTGAGCCCCGCATCGGGCTCTCTGCTCAGCGGGGAGCCTGCTTCCTCCCCCTCTCTGTCTGCCTCTCTGCCTACTTGTGATTTCTGTCTGTAAAATAAATTGATAAAATCTTTTTTAAAAAGTCTTAAAAAATTTTAAAGAGGTAAATATGTGACAAAATATACACAAGGAATAGTACACATATTTAATTTAAAGATTAAAAACAATAGATGGGGGTGCCTGGCTGACTCAGGTGGTAGGGCACACCACTCTTGATCTTGGGGTTGTGAGATTGAGCCCCATGTTGGGGGTAGAGATGACTTTATTTTTGTTAAGATTTTATTTATTTATTTGAGATAGGCCAAGGGTAAGAGTGAGTGCAATAGAGAGAGCGCTAATGGTGGGGACAGAGGCAGAGGGAAAAGCAGGGTCCCCACTGAGCAGGGAGCCTGATGCCGGGCTTGGTCCCAGGACTCTGGGATCATGACCTAAGCCGAAGACAGACACTTAACCAACTGAGCCTCCCAGGTGCCCCAAGAAATATTTTGGGAAACAACTTGGCAGTGCCTTTAAATTGGATTCCCTGTAAGCTGACTTTGACCAAGAATTCATGCAAAAGTGATACATCAATAAGTGGTCCCCCCCAAAAAATACACTGATGGGGAGTAAGGGAAGAAAGCAAAGCAGTATCTTGGTATCAAGCAAAGTCCCACAGGGGGTCACTTGACAAAATCCAACAGAGGAACTCTGCAGACCATGTGGGTCACACCTCAGGCCCATTGAGAGCTCAGGTTTTTTATAACTACACATCTATTGGTCATTAGCTAAAGGCTGCACTCTGGAGAACTGAAATCCTTAGCCCCCAGCTCTCTATGCTTGCTAACAAAGGGGATGCTGGTAGCCTGTGGCAGACGAGGAGCCACAAATACAGGCTATTGGGTGGAAAAGCACAAGAGAAGCTGATGCACACGAATGTGGTCAAGAGTTCGAAGTGGGAGAGAGACAGAACGTTAATAGCATCTGCTTCAGTGGGCCCTAGTTTTAATACTCTTAATACATGACAAATAATATGACATGCTCTTAATACATGACAAATAATATGACAGCTCTTCCTATAGCTTTCCAGCCCTTCCTGTAGTTTTTTGCTCTAAGTACTCAAATACACCTGCTTAAAATACGTGCAGTATATTCTTTTTTTTTTTAAAGATTTTATTTATTTATGTGACAGAGAAATCACTGGTAGGCAGAGAGGCAGGCGTGCACACACACACACACACACACACACAGAGAGAGAGAGAGAGAGAGAGAGAGAAGCAGGCTCCCTGCTGAGCAGAGAGCTCAATGTGGGGCTCGATCCCAGGACCCTGAGATCATGACCTGAGCCGAAGGCGGAGGCTTAACTCACTGAGCCACCCAGGCACCCCTGGAGTATATTCTTTTGTTTGTCAATCCCTGTTTCTCCTTCTAGCTTCGCTATTCTAAAAGAGTATACAGAAACATGGACTTCCTCTTAAGTTGATAATGAAATAAAGTCAAGTGCACAAGGCACATCTAACATTTCTTTATACACAGTAGAAGCTCAATACATGCGAGTCCTCAGTACTTGTAAGTACTAGAGATCAGCATGGTTTCTTGTAGGCGCAGTGGATGGGGCTGGTCCTGATCCTAGGGCTACTCACACAGCAAATTCTTTGCTCCTCATCTTTATAGCCTTGATCACACAAATTGTATGGATGTCAATTCATTCAATAGTGAATGAATTTATTTAATTTTATTTTTAGAAGATTTTATTTATTTATCTGGGAGAGAGACAGGAATGAGAGAGAAAGAACATGAGAGGGGAGAGGTCAGAGGAAGAAGCAGACTCCCCACTGAGCAGGGAGCCTGTTGTGGGACTCGATCCTGGGACTCCAGGATCATGACCTGAGCTGAAGGCAGTTCCTTAACCAACTGAGCCACCCAGGTACCCTCAGTAGTGGGTTTAAATGGCCCATAGTGCTCTGGGGTTCTAGGGTTGCCAAAGAGCATCCTCCTTGATGAACCCAGTGGTCTAACTGGACATACACAGAAGATCCATTAAACTCACTTGGGAAACAACTTGGTGGTTGAGGTGAGATGGACTCTGGGTCCAGCCGGAGTGATACTCCCATACAAGTAATGATAGTACAAGAAAGAGCTGAGAAGGATGGAAGCAGTCAAGGTGTTACCTGTACCCGACTTTGGCTCCCAAAACAGGCCATATGTGTGATTCTGTGAAAACAGAACAAACCAGAGCAGAGGATTATAGATAATCCTTGACATGGAAAGTCAATTTGAATGTTCCTATCCCTTAATCTTCATTTATTTATTTTTTTAAGTTTTTTTTTAAGTTATTCATTTGATACAGAGAGATAGAGAGAGAGTATGAGCAGGGAGAGAGGCAGAGGGAGAGGAAGAAGCAGACTCCCCACTGATCCGGGAGCCCAACATGGGGCTTGATCTCAGGACCCTGGGATCATGACCTGAGCCAAAGGCAGGCATTTAACCATCTGAGCCATCTAGGTGCCCCAACTTTTTTTTTTAATTTTTAAAGATTTTTATTTACTTTAGAGAGAAAGAATGAGAGAGAATGAGCTCAAGCAGGGGGAGCAGCAGGCAGAAGAGGGAGAGCAGGGAGCCCGATGTGGGGCTCGATCCCAGAACACTGGGATCATTACTGGAGCCAAAGGCAGATGCTTGATCAACTGAGCCACCCTCATATTGCTTAACCTTAACCTTATATCCTCTACAGAACCATTTCAGAATCACTTTAGACCAAATCTCCTGCTTAGGATTTCTTGGTGAATGTGAATGTGGGCTTCACGTTTGTGGGCGGTTACATATGAAGGTTATTTTTTTTTTTTTAAAGTTTTTATTTATTTATTTGACAGACAGAGATCACAAGTAGGCAGAGAGGCAGGCAGAGAGAGAGGGGGAAGCAGGCTCCTCGCCAAGCAGAGAGCCCGATGTGGGGCTCGATC
>NC_081575.1:16084193-16090272 GCF_022355385.1 Mustela nigripes
TGCAGACAGAGATCACAAGTAGGCAGAGAGGCAGGCAGAGAGAGAGGGGGAAGCAGGCTCCTCGCCAAGCAGAGAGCCCGATGTGGGGCTCGATCCCAGGACCCTGGGATCATGACCTGAGCCGAAGGCAGAGGCTTTAACCCACTGAGCCACCCAGGCGCCCCCATCTGAAGTTTTGTTTGATGTCTGATCCTTTTATCTTCTCTGAGTATCTTACGGGCAGGTGTCATTTTTTTTTCATTCAGCATTGTACTTGGCAACTCTGCTAAGTCATTACTTGAACGTCCTTGCTTTCCTTCTTTTGGGCAGAGGGGAACACCTCAGTGTTTGCACAACTCTCTGGATTTTGAAAAGGTCTAAATTTAACTTCACCATTGTCTTCATCCCTAAAATGTCATTTAGCATCCAATATGTGAAAGTGGGTTGATAGGCTTTCACATTATAAGTTAAATATTGCTCCTTATAGAGACCTAAACATGACAAAAATTCCTAGCTGAATTATTCCCATGCTTTCTGATGTCATCTGTCTCTATCAGCCCCATCACTGGGGAGACAAAAGTGGGGCTGGAAAGTGGAAGCCTAAGGGTTCCAATTGTCTTGATTACCGTAAAGGAGAGAAGAGGAGAGGAGAGGGAGAAAGTAACTATTTTCTAAAAGCCTCATCTTGGGGTGCATCAGGCTCCCTGCTGGGTGGGGAGTCTGCTTCTCTGCCCCTCGCCCTGCTCGTGGTCTCTCTCACTCTCTCATTTGCATGCTCTCTCTCTCTCTCTCTCAAATAAATAAATAAAATATGAAAAAACAATTTTAAAAAAGCCTCGGGGCACATGGGTAGCTCAGTTGTTGGGTGTCTGCCTTCGGCTCAGGTCATGGTCCCAGGGTCCTGGGATCGAGCCCTGCATCGGGCTCCCTGCTTGGTGGGAATCCCGCTTCTCACTCTCCCCCTCCCCCTACTTGTGTTCCCTCTCTCGCTGTCTCTCTGCCAAATAAATAAATAACATCGTCAAAAACAATAAATAAGAGCCTCATCTTCTGATGACAGAGGTGAAACGAAAGAGCATTTTGCTGAGGGAAAGACTATCATCGGGATACTCTGCCTCTTACTGGAAAATTACAAATTTAATAACAACGGAGGCTAAGAGTTATTCTTTACATTACTAGCAAGAACATAATTTGAAAACAAATTATGAGATTTTGACAGGTCAAAATAGTTAATACATTATATGGACTTGAATCTGTATAGTAATTTTAGGGATCTAGCCTAATGATCTTACTAAGAACATGTTTACTTCGAGTGTAAGTAAATAGGCTGTCCTCTACTGCAGTCTTTACCTCCAGGCCCAAATTAATAGGCTTACTGTAGCTGTCGGTCCAAAGGGGTGTTGAAATTCTAAATGTTCCCCCCTTTGGTCATCTGATGACAGGCTGTCGGCTGCCAGCAGACATAGAGAAGCACCAAGAGCAGGAAGAGGAAAAGAGGTCCCAGAGTCTGCTGGCGCCAGGGCGTCTGCAGTCCCAAAGCTAAGGAGGGCAGGTGATGGGAACTGGGGCTGGTGACTCAGGGCTGGAGAAGAAGCGACCCACTGAAGGGAGAACCAGGGCAGAAAGGACTTGGCGACTGTCGGTGAGGGACCCGTGAGAGCGTGGGCGTGAGGAGCCCTGGGGATGAGTGGGGGACAGCGGTGTGACAGCACGAGGACCAAAAGGAACCAAGGGAAGGGAAGGAGCAGCTTTGGGATGGGGTCAGCACTGCAGAATCCAGCCAAAGTGGCTTCTCTTAACCCCACTCCTCATCACAGTGTTGAAGGTTCCCCCGCACACAGAAATGCCAAGTCCTGGGTCTTGCAGTACGGACTGGGTGATGACCTGCAGGGGTGGTCGGGTCAAAGGGTACCGGTGCCCTCACCAAGTTTTGATTGTTCAGTACACTGGTTTTTCCCCTTACTGTTCAGTCGTGACCGTTTCCTCAGGCCATTAAATACTTTGAGGTCATGAGGGGCTTTATTCTCATTGAGTACGGGGTTTTTAAAAAAATATATTTTATTTATTTACTTGACAGAGAGAGAGAGATCACAAGTAGGCAGAGAGGCAGGCAGAGAGAGAAGGGTAAGCTGGCTCTCCGCTGAGCAGAGCTCCATGTGAGGCTCTATCTCAGGATCCTGGGATCATGACCTGAGCTGAAGGCAGAGGCTTAACGCACTGAGCCAGCCAGGCGCCCCTCATTGAGAGTGTTTGGATTGATCTCTGTCCTTTCCCCACCTGGTTCCATGAGATGTGGGACTTCATTTTATTTTACTTTTTAAAAAAAGATTTATTTATTTATTTATTTGATAGAGAGTGCGCACGTACACGAGAAGGGAGAGGGTCAGAGTGAGAAGCTCCTGCTGAGCGGGAAAGCCCGACATGGGACTCGATACACGACTCCAGGATCCTGACCTGAGCCGAAGGCAGCCGCCCAACCAACTGAGCCACCCAGGCACAGATGTGGGACTTCATTTTAGACTTATTACTGCTCAGAACAGCTTGATGAAGTACCTAAGTAGTTGCAGTGGCTCCATGATGGAAGACACAGCAGTGTCTCAACCCCTGAAAAAGCAAGCAGGGCGCCAGACCATTGCATATGCTCCTGGAGGGAGCTCCAACGCGCCTCCGATTTCTGGAACTGCCTCTGCTTGTCCCTTAGGCTCCAAGTCTCTGGTGGACAGATAGGTCAGAGATACTCACGAAGGGTCCATTTAGAATTCCCTTCCTACTGTGTCTCTGCCCTAGGGCTGCCTCTGGATATGGGGATACACTCAGCACTCTGGGGCTAAGGGAGGAGAAGGCCATTTCACGACTATGTTCTACTATGATTCCCCTGGGACCAAAACTCAGGACATGGAATCACCCAAAGCCCACTTTGTTCCCATTTTAAATTTTTGTGGATTCATCACGAAATTTGTGTCATGTCCTAATGACGGGTTTTAAGTCATTATTGGCCCCAACCACCAACAATAAATAAATAAAAGGTCAGGCATTTCTCTTGCCCCTCTTATAGTCATCTTCCCTTTTGTCAGTCTATCACTCCCTCTTTCTAAGGTAAGGCTTTTCTGTGGAAATTGAGTCAAGTGTTAGGAGGAGGTCAGGGAAACAGAATGACAGCTATAAGGCAGAGTGGTCAGATGACAAAGTGAAGAGAAAGAACCACCTTCCTTCCTTACAAATGCCATTCCTTTGTCCCTTTATGGACTCTTGCAAAAGTGTGCATGATTCATTCTTGCATACTAAACCCTCTCAGAGACATTTTCAGCACGAAAGATGACTGGAGATGATACAACTGGAGTAGATGAAGGAATGATCCCTAACACAGCCACCCTGGCAGGAAGAAGAAAACTGCAGGGTGCTTTGGTTGGAAGAGGAAGTAGGGTTAAGGACATTGTTCGAAGGATACCCAGAATTCCCTGCCCATTCTACCCACTTCTCCAGCCAGGTGGACACAGATCAAAGTGAATATGCTAGACCGATTATAGATAAACTGTTTCCAAACACTTTCCAACCAAATAAGCAGGGTCTATGTTTATAACCAAACAGTGAATGTGCTGAACACAGTCACCTTGAAACTCATGCAGGAAAGTCAACAGCTAGCACCTCGACTTGGGACCTCATAATTAGCCAGCTCTCAATGGTGTTAAGAACTCTGTGAACCGTGACAACTTTATTTTATAAGTAACCAAAAAATAACCTCTGATTGCAAGACTTTGATTTATTACAAGCCAAACTGAAAGTAAATGATGCTTCCATGATTTCTTGGAAGGAAAACACTATCACATACATAACAGAGATGTTCCTCTGGCTCCACATACAGCCTATGAACAACCACACACATATGGCAAAAGTTTACCTGTTCAAAAAAACAGAGAGGTGTGCCTGGGTGGCTCAGTCGTTAAGCCTCTGCCTTCCGCTCAGGTCATGAACCCAGGGTCCTGGGATTGAGTTCTGCATCAGGCTCCCTGCTCAACGGGGAGCCTTCTTCTCCCTCTCACACTCCCCCTGCCTGTGTTCTCTCTCTCGCTGTCTCTGTCAAAAAAACAAACAAAAATTAAAAAAAAAAAACAGACAGATGGAGAGAAGGGAAAAAGTGAAAAAGGAAAAAAACACTGGTACGATGAATTCCTTTGCATGTTCTTGAAAACTCACCAATTAGAAATGAGGCAGAGATGACTTAGTGCCGCCTTGTAGCACTAAGGTTCCCCTGCCTTTTCTCGGACTCTAAGGGGAAATCTAACTTTTCCAGCCACAGCAGAGTTAGCTGAGGCTTTTCTCAGGAAAAGAGAAACATGCATTTTATTGTCCTGTAGTTCATCAGCCAGGTTTGTGCTAAATTAACAATCACACTTCTGCATTCCCTTCTCCTATACTCACACAATCAAGGCTTTATAAATGTAAATGCGTTTACTAAAGAACCTGTCACTCTGCTGAGTCCCTGAATAATGCATTAAATAAAATTTGACGGGTGTTCAGCAACATATGTGTGGGATTCCTGATTTGTCACAGAAAGGTGTTGCACCTTCAAGCGGCTTTTTGGAAAGGAGGAGATGTTTTCCAGAAGCTTCCCAGCTGCCTTTTCCTGATAACCCCTAGGCCAAACTCAGATGGAGGTCCACTTCTTGAGGGATGGAGCTGACTGGATTGGAAGGGTCAGCACGTGGGCCCCAAAGACAGCGGATGGGGTGTGCGTCCCCAGGACCACCACACGACCCCCTGCTGTGTTTCATCACGTCAGAGTCAACCTCAGCCACAGAGCGGCAGGGGACACGCCTGCTCAACGACACCCACGGACCCCGCGCACCAGCCCGGGGAGGCAGGGGTGCCCCATTCACCGAGACTCAGTTTCTTTTTAATAGCGTCTGACATTTATTGAAAAGAAGGAAAAGACGTTTGTCCAGGTAGTGTAGAAGAGCTGGGCAGAGTGCAGGGCTTAACTACTGTATGGAACAAAAGGCACACCTCAGAGAGACAGCTGCGAACTGAGAAGAGAACTGGGTTCTGGGCAAAACGAACAGGTCCACGGGAGAAAGAAAACGAGCGGCTGGATCTGGCTGCCAGGCACCCTTGGGACCTGGCTGCCATCTGGCAGGAGCAGAAGAGGTCTCTGGGAGGAGGGGGCGACGGGTCCCGCCGCAGGTGAGAGGCCGGCCCGCCCCTCGGGGGCGGGGGACGCGGTGGGTGGCGAGCTGCTGGAGTCACTGTCCAGGGGCCGCGGCCGGCTCAGACACTTCCTGGCTGAGCCCACATCGCTGGGGCCCCAGGCCGTCGAGGGCGCGCGGTGGACCGCGGTGGACGGCGGTGGCAGTGCGGGTGTCCCGGCGGCGCGCTGCAGGCCTGGCGGTCAGTCTGGCGGAGGCGGCCCGCGGCGGCCGGGCGGTGGGTGGTCTGGCGGGTGTGTAACGGGAGCCCGGCCCGCAGCTGGAGCGCGGGCCCCAGTCCAAGTGCCCACGGGAGGGGCCCGGCTGGCCGCACAGGGCGGCGGCGCGCTCCGGAGGCAGGCCCAGAGGCAGCGGCGGGGACCTGGAGCGCTATTCCTGGAACAAAGGCAAGCACTACGCGGGAGGGGACAGCAGCGCGGGGGAGAGCGCGGCCACTCGAGCGCGGCGAAGGTGGGGGGCGGGAGGCGCGGCGGGGCGACGCCCGCGGCCATCTGGGCTGCCGCGGCGGCGGCGGCGGCGGCGGCGGGCGCGGCGGACCCTCCCCGAGCACCCGCCCCCAGGCCCGAGGGGCTCCCGGCCTAGAAGTCTTCGTCCTCCACCCAGCCAAACACCCGCTTCATCTCGGCCAGGAAGCCCCGGTAATCATTGAGAAGGGGGCTCTCCTTCCTGATGTAGGGGATCACCCACTGCAGGGCCGGCCCGGTCAGGCGGGTGATGAGGAACGTCACCTTCAGGGCGTCGCTGGAGAACAGGGTCTCGTCCACCAACATGTATGCGCCCGTCTGCACGATGAACTCCGGCAGCCGGTCGGTGTCGCCGTCAAACGTCTCGGGGAAGGGAATCGGGTTCCTCCACCGCCGGGTCTGGGGCCGCAGGGGCAGGGCCAGGAGGGCCTT
>NC_081575.1:16093272-16100791 GCF_022355385.1 Mustela nigripes
TAATGTATGTGTGTGTGTGTGTGTGTGTGTGTGTGTGTGTGTGTGTGGTAAGAACACTTAACTCAAAACCTACTGGAAAACTTGACAGATCTCTTACAGGAACATGCAGGGGGAACGCTCCTTGACTTCGGTCTTGGCAATGATTATTTTGGATATGACACCAGAAGCACAGGTAACAAAAACAAAAATAAACAAGTGGGACTTCATCAAACTAAAAAGCTTCTTTTTATTTTATTTTTATTTTTTACTTTTATTTCTAAGTGATCTCTGCCCCCAGTGTGGGACTTGAACTTACAACCTTGAGATCAAAAGTCACGTGCCCTACCAACTGAGCCAGCCAGGTGCCCCATTTCAGTATTTATTATAATAGCCAAGATAATAAAACAACCTAATACCCATCGATAGGTGAATGGATAAAGTTTACTACCAGATAAGCAAGACCTGCAAGGTGGCATCGAAAAATGATGGAATTTTAGAATAGATGGAGGAGGAAGAAGAGGAATCACTTGTGGTCTGGAGACCAATTCCAGCGCTAATCTACATCTTCTAGGTTGTCTCTCAGCCAGGTAGATGCCCCTCTTCTTTTTTCCCCCCCTTTACACTCCTTTTTTATTCTCAAATACAGAAGATCCATTAGTAAAAATAATTGCTTCTTAAATTTATTAACTTCATCCAAAATAATTAAATCCTATGGGGTGAAGCTATACTATTTTGAAACCTGGATTGTTTGTTCTTGTTTAAGTTTTTATTTTCATTCCAGCTAGCTAACATACAGTGTTCTATTAGTTTCAGGCGTAGAATACAGAGATTTCCTGGCCTTTCATCTCCACTATTTCTTTATCCTCCACAGGTTGTTTCTCCCAGTAATTCTCTTGAATGTCTAATTCTATCTTGGCATCTGCTTTTCAGAGGATCTCAAATCATGAAAGTCAAAAATTATGAATTGGATTTCATATAAACAATAAAAAACTTTGCATTTCCAGACATAGCTTTCAGAAAATGGAAGAGCAAGGTACAGGCCTAGAGAAAGTATTTAAAATACATGTATCTGGGGTGCCTGGGTGGCTTAGATGGCTAAGTGTCTGCGTTTGGCTCAGGTCATGATCTACAGGTCCTGGGATCGAGCCCCACATTGGGCTCCCCACTCAGTGGGGAGTCTGCTTGTCCTTCTCCCTCTGCCTCTTCCCCTGCTTGTGCTCTCTCTCTCTCTCTCAAATAAATAAATAAATAAAATCTTTTTAAAAAAATAAAATACATGTACCTAATCAATCAATCAACCTGGCAAAGGGGTGTTACATACTATATATAAAGAACTACTGGGGTGCCTGGGTGGCTCCATTGGTTAACCGTCTGCCTTCAGCTCAGGTTATGATCTCAGCTTGGTGAGATCAAGCCCCAGGAAAGGCTCCACCCTTGGTAGGGAGTCTGCTTCTCTCCTTATCCTTCACCCTCTGCCTCTACCCCCCACTCGCTCTCTTTCTTTCTCTTTTTAAAAAAAAATTAAAAATAGGGGCCGCCTGGATGGCTCTGTTGGTTAAGCAACTGCCTCGGCTCAGGTCATAATCCCGGAGTCCTGGGATCGAGTCCCACATTGGACTCCCAGCTCCATGGGGAGTCCGCTTCTTCCTCTGACTTTCTCCCTTCTAATTCTCTCTCTCTCTCTCTCTCAAATAAATCAAATCTTTTAAAAAATTAAAAATAATTAAAAGTACATTAAAATAATGTCAATACCAAGTGTGGGTGTGTATGTGGAGGAAATGGACCTTTCATATATTGCTGGCAGGACCGTGTAATTGTAAAACCATCTAAGGAAACAGTTTGGCACTTTCTCACAAAGTTAAATATATGCCAACCATATAATTTAGAAATTCAACTTCTGGGTATTTGCCCTAGAAATGAAAACATATGCTCAAATAAAGACTTGCATAATTATTTTCATAGTAGCTTTATTTATAGTGCCTCAAAGTTGAAACTACCCACATTTTCATCAAACAGATTAATCAAGAAGACAAATATGGTACATCCATGTGTTGAATGAAATACCGCCTAGCAACAATAGGAATGAACTACTGACTCGTGCTCTAACACAGATGAATTTAAAAACATTACACTGAGGTGAGAGAAGTATAGGGAAGGAAATATACTCCCTCTACCTCTCATAAACGTCCAGCTGGACTAAAAGATTTAAATTTATATTTTCAAGCAGGGGTGGGGGGAGTGCAGAGGGGGAGAGAGGATCTTAAGCAGGTGTGGACCTTGACTTGGGGCTCCATCTCACTTCCCCGACATCATGACCTGAGCTGAAATCAAGTCGGATGCTTAACTGACTCAGCTACTCAGGTGTTCCCAAGAATTATTTTTAAATGGGACAGAGTAACAGGAGAAAATAACCCAAATTGTCTAACGCACACATGAAAAATGAGACCTAAAGAAATGACCAACACAGGCAGTTTTTACAAACTGACAAAAGATCTGTGAGGAATTATCAGGGTGATGGAAATGGACGCTTGGGAGTTTTAAGTTGGAAAGTTGGGCTAAGGCAGGAGATAAAAAAGCAACAGGGTTTGTTTCTGCAGTCTTCTCGGCTGTAAATTTCCTATCTCTGGTGATAAGGATGTCCTTTTACTTCTTAGTACAGGAAGGGTAACTTTCATATGAGAGACTGATTTCCTGATTTTGCGGGGGCGGGGGGGGGGAACGGAGGAGGGTCTGAGTGTCTTTGCACTGGCTGCTTCCCCAGCAGCTTCAGTTTAAAATAATCAGTATGACATCATACATTGTGGGTGGTCTGCCCTTGGCCCCTACAGAAGCTGTACATAAAATAGCACACACTGTAAAGTTGCATTTATCTTTTTAAAGATTTTTAGTTATTCATTTGAGAGAGAGAGAGACAGAGAGAGAGAGAGAGAGAGACAGAGAGCAGGAGCAGGGAGCACAGGGAAAAGCAGGCTCCCCACTGAGCAGGGGGCCACACTCTGGCTTGATGCCTCCTGGGATCCTGACCTGAGCGGAAGACAGATGCTTAACCATCTGAGCCACCCAGGCACCCCTGAAATCTAAACTTTAAAGGAGTGGTTTTACTGTATGTAAATTACAATTCAATTTAAAGTTGATTTTTATTTTTATTTTATTTTTAGGTAGGCTCCACATCCAGCATGGAGCCCAACTCGAGGCTTGAAGGCACAACCGTGAGATTAAGACCTGAGCTGAGCTCAAGAGTCAGACACTTAACCCACTGAGCCAACTGGGTGCCCCTAAAGTTGATATTTTAAAATTTTTATTTATTTATTTGACACACAGAGAGAGAGATCACAAGTAGGCAGAAAGGCAGGCAGAGGGGGAGGAGGAAGAAGACTCCTTGCTGAGTAGAGAGCCCAATGTGGGGCTTGATCCCAGGACCCTGAGATCATGACCTGAGCCAAAGGCAGAGTTTTTAACCCACTGAGCCACACAGAAACCCATAAAGTTGATTTTTAACCCTGCCACAAAATGGATTGAATATCCACAATTTAATGAGATTTGTCCTATTTCAATATGGTGCCATATGCAAGTTTGAGGACCTATGAGATGCCCATGAGAGGAGCCACTAAAATAGAGTTGGTGGTTCAGGAAGAACTGAATGAAATAAACAGATCCAACAAGTAGGAAATAGTCTTATTAGCCTGGTGAAAATTATGGGAAAGCAGGGGCACCTGGGTGGCTCAGTCGGTTAAGCATCTACCTGACTCAGGTCATGATCTCAGGGTCCTCTGATCGAGTCCTGTGTCAAGCCCTGCCTCAGGCTCCCTCCTCATCGGGGAGTCTGATTCTTCCTCTCCCTCTGCCCCTCCCCTCTGCTTGTGCTCTCTCTCAAGTAAATAAATAAAATCCTTTTAAAAAATCAGGGGAAAACAAAGAATACAAAATACCCCAGGCAAAGGAATAAAGAAGCTAGAGTCTGGCCCATGTCAGATCCAAGAATGGTCCGATTCCTAAGCCAGAGACTTCAGCCCATCCCGGATTCCTCTTTTCCCCAACTTCCACTTCCCAACGAATTCTTGAGTTCTAATGAATCTCAATATCACCTTTATCTTTCCATCCTCTTTGTCTTGAAGCCCTCAATAGCTTTCACCCACAAAACACTCTTTGCTGGACTTGACCCATGTTCCACCCTTCTACAACCTACGTGCAAGGTCAGCCCCAGGATGAACATTAAAACACACATATAATCCCATCAGTGCTCTAGTCAATAGCTTTCCATTGTTCCCCAGTGATTACACGGTAATTGATATATGCCTTTGCGTGGCATACAAGAGTTTTCCTGGCTTTTATATATTAACCACACTGTCTCATTCTTCAGAGCCTCAGAGACGGGTGGTCCTCTTAGATTCGAGTCAAGTCTCAATGAATGTACTACTTTCTCCATGGAGATGGTCCCTGCCTCAACTGGAGCAGATTTAAATGGTTTTTATCGGTGGTGCCTGGATAGCTCAGTCAGTTAAGCATCCAACTCTTGCTTTTGGTTCAGGTCATGATCTCGGGGTTGTGGGATTGAGCCCTCTCACAGACTCCACACTTATGGGGAATCTATTTGAGGATTCTCTCTCTTTCCCTCTCCCTCTGTCCCTCCCCCCACTTGCACGTTCTCTCTCTCTCTAAAATAAATAAATCTTTTAAAATAATGTTCTTTTTTTTAAGATTTTTTCTTTATTTATCTGACAGAGATCACAAGTAGGCAGAGAGGCAGGCAGAGAGAGAGGAGGAAGCAGGCTCCCTGCAGAGCAGAAAGCCCGATGTGGGGCTGGATCCCAGGACCCTGGGATCATGACCTGAGCCGAAGGCAGAGGCTTAACCCACTGAGCCACCCAGGTGCCCCTAAAATAATGTTCTTTATCTTATAGTCCCACTGTGCCATATACAAGCACTAAGTCATTATCATACCCTAAAAAAAACATAATACAAATGATTGTTGTTATCATGGTTATAGCAAGTCGCATTTATTGAGTGCTCAGATATCTATATCTGTTATCTCACTGAATTCTCATAAGGAACCCAATATATAAATTTTGTTTCACCTACTTTTCATAGGAAAAAACAATGGCTTAAGGAGGTAATGAAATTTGTCCAGTGTCATACGGCTAGTGTGATTGAGCATGGACTGAAGCCCTTCTTAACCAAATCCCAAACTGAAACGCCATAGACATGCTTTTCCACTACATCCAACTGGATTCTAAATTCCTGGAAAACTTGGATGGTCCTTTTGCAGCAATGTATCCATAGTTCATAGTAAGGTGCCTGGGACACATGAAGTACTTAATAATGATAAGTGACTGACCTACAAATGAGTGGAAAAGTCAATTAATCAAGGTCTTGTAGAGAAGATTGGCAAATGAATTGTGAAAGCATTATACCAATATCAGGCATTGTAGCATGTGTTAACCAACTAAGATATATAATGTGCTAAAGATGAGAGAGGCTGAATGCACCAATGTAATTCACCAGCAATATACTAATCTTTTTCAAACACGTTGCTGTAAAAACGTGAATTCTGTTGCTAGCACTCTCTTGTGTCTGTACATTATAATGTCATATAGAGATTTTGGGATGTATAAGAAATTATTAGGACAATTCATAAGTCCAAAATTATGCAAGTGCTCAGACAAATATACAGATCTACTAATTAGGAGACAATTCTTTAACTGAAGAAAAACTGATATACACTACTGTAATAGTTTTAAATGTACCACATAGTGATTTAATATTTATATACATTATGAAATGGTGACCCCAATAAGTCTAGTCACTATCTGTTACCATGCCACGTTGTTACAACATCATTGACTATATTCTGTATGCTGTACATTATTATATCCCTATGAGTTACTTATTTTCTAAATTTTTAAAAAGATTTTATTTATTTATTTGACAGAGATCACAAGTAAGCTGAGAGCCAGGCAGGGTGGGGGGGGAAGATGAGGGTCTCAATCCCAGGACCCTGAGATCATGACCTGAGCTGAAGGCAGAGGCTTTAACCCACTGAGCCACCCAGGCGCCCCACTTATTTATTTTCTAATTGAAAGATTGTGCCTCTTAAGCCCCTTTACCTATTTCATCCCTCCTTTGGCAAACAAATCAGTTGGTTCTCTGTATTTATGAATCTGTTTCTGTTTTGTTTGCTCATCTGTTTTAGCTGAGACTCCACATTCAAGTGAAATCATCCAATACCGTACTGATCTTTCTCTGTCTGACTCATTTCACTGGGGGGCGGTTCTGATGGGGAGGAGAGGATGGCCAAGTATGCCGGCTTCTACAGAATGTTTTCTGAAGAGCTGTGGAAGCCCGCCCAACAGGAAAAAAAAAATGTGTACATGCTCAAGAGGCCAATACAGAGGTTAAAGGTAAAAATTCTCCCTCTCCCTCCCTGTCTCTATTTAGAAGCTGGTGAAATGCCTCACATCTTCTACTCCTTTCAGAGTGAAATGACATACAGGGTCTGGAATAAAGGGAGTCACGTGGACAGCAGAGACCAGGGAATTTTTCTCTTGAAGACACTGATATGAGCATGGGAGGAGTTATTGGATAAATTGTGTCTCCCCCAAAACCCACAGTACCTTAGAACATGACCTTATGTGGAAATAGGGTCTTTAGAAGGTACCCAAATTACAAAGTTCATTAGAGCAGCACTAATCCAGCAGGACTGGTTTCCTTATAAAAAAGGGGAAATTTAAACAAAGAGACAGATACACATAGAGGGAAAATAACGTGAAGAGACTGAGGGAGAGGGCAGCCAAATACCAGGCAGGGAGAGGGCAGCCAAATACCAGGCGAGGAGAGAGGCCTCGAGGGCCCACCCTCACAGGCCTCAAACGGAGCAGACTTTGCTCATACCTTGATTTTCAACTTCTAGCCTCCAGAACCCTGAGAAAATCAGTTAATTGCTGGTTAACCCCCCTGTTTATGGTCCTTTGCTACGGCCACCCAGGCAAATAAACACAACCACACTTGAAATTTTTCTTTGTGAAATGAAACATTTTTGGGTTGTAAATCAGAATTGTGAGATTCCTGAATTAGAAACGAGGCAGAGTTGATTGAGTGCTGCCTTGTAAGCTCACCTTTTTTTTTACTTTAATCGGATACTTAACTTTTCCAGCTGTAGATGAGCTAGCCAAGGCTTTTCTCAGCACTGTAGATTTCGGAGGTTAGCAGGCAGAGGAAGAGTAAGAAGTAACATTTTTCCATTTCTGCCTTTCAGAGAAATTTGTAATTTCATCAACCAGGTTTGTGCTAAATTAACAATCACACTTCTGCATTCTCTTCTCCTCTACTCACACAACCAAGGCTTTATAAATGTAAATGCTTTTTCTAAAGAACCTGTCATTCTGCTGAGTCCCTGAATAATACATTAAATAAAATTTGACGAGTGTTCAGCAACATATGTGTGGGATTCCTGATTTGTCACAGAAAGGTGTTGCACCTTCAAGCGGCTTTTTGGAAAGGAGGAGATGTTTTCCAGAAGCTTCCCAGCTGCCTTTTCCTGATA
>NC_081575.1:16103791-16114972 GCF_022355385.1 Mustela nigripes
CCCTGCCGTCCATCGCGCCGCGCTCGCGCTGGCTGGGCACTGCTGGGCGGGGCTGGCCGCGGTGGGCGGGGAGGCGTAGTGGGAAGTGCGTGTGCTCGGAGGCGGGCCCGGAACCGGGGGCGTGGCCTCTATGGGCTCCGCCCACTGGTACGAGTGGTCGCTAGAGCGCAGGCGCGATCGCGGGGGCGGTGGGCTCGGAAGGGAGCGAACGCGGGACCGTGGGACCCAACGGCCGCTGGAGGAGGCGGGGTCAGAATGCAAGGGTGGTTCCCACGGTTGGGGCGGCTGGCGGCCTGTGAGGGGCGGGGCTAGGGGAGGAGCCCAGGACACCGGGTCCTCTCTGGTGAGGGCGGAGCCGGGTGCATGTGGAGAAGGGAAGGCCAAGTGTTTAAGTTTTGAGGCGTTTGTCTGGTGTACTTGGTCTCTGCTGGCCACTAGCCTCTCCCAATGCCTTAGAGGACCCTTTGGCTCTGTACGCCCTTTGCATGAGTTTCTGTGAACCCATTTACCTGCTTATTCATGCATCTCTTTGCCAAAGGTTATTGGCACCCAGGCATCAGATGTTCCCTGCAACATTAATGAGAAAACCCTGAATGTTACCATCATAATGCAGAAGCGGATTTAAGAATGATGTATAATGACTTGGAAATGTAAAATAGTTGGAAGTTAGGAAGACTGTTAATATGCTATATTAAGAGACCAAAAGAAAATAATCAATATCGAAACTGGAAGACAAATATGAGTTGTTGGATGCTTTAAACATGACTTTATACATGTTCATACATTAAGAAAAAAGGAAAAGAATAAGATTTATCAAATTGGAAGGGAGGGTCACCTGATGGCTCAGTCACTAGAGCATGCAACTCTAGATCTTGCAGTGGGGAGTTTAATCCCTACATTAAGCTAGAACTGACTTTCATAAAATGGAAAGGGAAGGGGAAATTAGCCATGGTATGTTATATCTGAATTCAATTTGTGGCTGAGTACAAATTAATATAAATGTATCTCCAGCTTTCATATATACAGAAAATAATCAGATGAAATGTATAGTGACATTAAAGACCCTATTCAGAATAACAATTCAAAGGAAACAGTGCCAGGAATATGTATTTTAATTGTATAAAAATGCAGGAAGAAATGTCTTAATGGTTAAAGATGAAGATAAAAGAATATTCTAACAAGTGGAATGATACCTCCAGATCTGGGATAGGATAACTTGATGTCATAAAGACATTAAATTTCCCTAATTTAAATTGTACTTTCAACACATGACCAGTGATTGGGTCAGGCTATGTGCCAATATGACTTCTAATCCAATGATGTGCACTATTTCCCCCCCAACATAATCTTACCAGAAACACAAAGAGGACATTTTTAATTAGACAAGCTGATTTTAACTTTCATATGGAAGAATAAACAACCAAAATGAGGGTGGAAATTTTTGAAATTCAAGGGTAGTGAGGGATGACTTGTTTCAAGAAATATTCACAAATATATCATTATTTATTAGTTGGTTTTTATTATCTTTTTTCCTGACTAAAATACAAGAAGTGGGCAACCTCAGATGATCTTGGTGTTAAACAATTGTCTCTGATCTCGATTTTTGTTTTGTTTTTGTTTTGTTTTGTTTTGTTTTGTTTTCAGTAAATGCCCTGATGATAGGGCTTTCTCACAGCTACCTCCCAGTCAGGTTAAATAAACAATGTCCTAGAATGAGACTTTTTCAGGGAGCTGTAACAGGGGAAATAGTGTCAAATGCTCTAGGTTGGGACTTTCAACTGGTCTGCCATAGCCACACGTTTGCACTGTGAGACTGCTTCCTTCATGAGAGCCTTCTGTACCTGGATTGCCGTCTTCAGACTTCAGCCTCCGTGCCTCATGGCTGTGTCATCATCCTCTGGCAGAAAGCCTTGAGAACCAACCCCAGATATCCAGGATCAGAATCCTTTCCTATCTCCCAGCTTCCACATGGAACGAGGCTCAGCTACCCTCTGTGCTTTGACTTTTCAGGGTGGCAGGCACTGACGAAGGAGTCCATGACAGGGAGTCCCTCCTTCAACGGCTGTGTGTAAGCCCAGGTCAGACTCAGCTTACGAGGTCAATAGTGGACCAAAGGATGTATCATAAGAAAATATCCAGAATGAAACACAAAAAGAAAAACAGAGGAAAAATACAGGTGACACAAGACACATAGATGATTGTATGAAAAGAAAAGATGACGCTTAATAGGAGTTTCAGAAGGACAGGAAAGAAAATGAGGCAAAGCAATATTTGAGCAGATATTAGTTGAGAACAAACAGCTCACAGAGAAAAATGAAAGAAACCTACACGTAATCCCATTTTAGAAAAGCTATTGAAAACCAAAGGCAAATAGAAAAATTCTTAAACTATCAGAAGAGAAAAGCAAATTACCACCATAGTAGCAGTAGTTAGTTCGAGAGCTGACTTCTCAACAGTAAAAAATAGAAACTGATAGAAAATAGAATATCATCTTCAATGTTCTGAAAGAGAGTAATTCCCAGTGGAAACCTCCTCGCCCTGCTGCAATATATTTCAAGAACAAAGATGAAAAAAGACATTTTTATACACACTAAAAAGAGAAAAACCTGAGAGAATTTGTCACCAGCAGAATAGTACTTCAAGTAAATACTAACAAATATTCCTCAGGCCGAAGAAACAGTTTAAAATAAGTGAAAAGTGATGGATTGGAAAGATATATGGGCCAGTCTCAGAGAATATTGCCTTATGGGGTTTTAAATGCAGAGAGATTGGGGTGCCTGTGGGTTAAGCATCTGCCTTCAGCCAGGTCAGGTCCTGATCCCGGGGTCCTGGGATTGAGCCTGGCACCCCTGGGCTCCTGGGCTCCCTGCTCAGCAGGGAGTCAGTCTGCTTCTCCCTCTTCCTTTGCCCCACCCTCCCATTTGTGTTCTCTCTCCCTCAAATAAATGAATAAATCTTTTAAAAAATATGTATGATAATAGTAAGAGGTTCAATTCACTAGGAATATGTAACAGCTATTGTTTTATGCACCTCTTAACAAATTAAAAATATATAATGGCAATTGGAGAGATCCTTTAGGAGAAATAGAGGATCTTCTACCCACTGTCATGGTACAAGATATTTAATACAGTTTTCTCAGCAACTGATAGAACAAGCAGAAAAAGAATCAGTAAGGAAATTAAATATTTTTCATAGCAAATAGGGTCTAATGGAGATGCACAGAACACCACTAACAATGAGTGAAGAATGTATATTCTTTGAAGGTGGGAAGAGGGATTGAAATGAAAATGGAAAAAAGCACGGGGGGGGGCGCTTTTGGGGTGATGGAAATGTTTTCTTTATTGACATGAGTGGAAGGTTCTTCCCATTTTCATTTGAACACTTTCCTATGAGTCATATATCCAAAAATGGGGGGGTGGGCTGTTTAATTTTGTTAAACTGGCAAAGTTTAGTATTTACAGATGCAAGCTTTGTCAGTGAAACTAAAAAGAAAGGGCAGAGATTATTATGAAAGTCAGGATAATGGTGACCTTTGAGAGGGAGGAAGAATATTTTGATTAAAAGGGACCGGGTGTGGGGTTTCAAGGTGGTTGTCCAGTTGTATTTCTTCTAGTGGATGATAGTTCCAAGTTTTCTTTTTTTTTTTTTCCCCTTTGGGATAAGTCATTGAGTTGTGCATTTCTATGAGGTCCTGATATATATGTATATATCGCAATTATATCAGAGTGTGTGTGTTGGGGGGGTGCTCTGGGCTTGGGGGTAGCCTTGTCTTTCTGTACCACAGAGACAGGTACTGCACAGGCTGGTGCTCACAACCCACCCAATCCTCACAAGGTAAGTAAATGGCTTCATCATTTCCTGGAATTATCCCTTGTCCTTTAAACTGCCTCCATTCTCTCATAGGCCCCATCAACTCTCATCGGTGCGCATTTCAGCCTGGGGTACTCTCCTGGCAGACTGGCCCATGGTAGCCAACCAAATTTTCCAGAGCCCTTTGCCAACTCCTCTGTCAGAGTTCCACTCCCACTGTGCCTCCTGGCCAAATCAGTCATTGGACGAGAGAGTTTGGGTGGTCCACAAGAGGGAGTATTTCTGGAGCTGTCCCAGTGAAAGGTTCTATTTCGGTACCTATATGTGTACCTCTTGAATCCCCATATATACCATGCTCTATACTGAGCTATAGTATATATGGGAAACTGGTGATACATGTAGAAAGGAGATATGAGACATAGACAAATGAAAAATTAGGACTACTTGATTTATTAATTAGCATGGAGAAATTACCACAGATGAAAGTGATAAAGTTGTGGAACAAACAATGGGAGAACTGGATTATGCGCTTAGAATGGTATTAGAAAAATGCAGATTTATATGAGCTGTGTTGGTATGGGAAGGCTCCAGACACCAAGAAAGGGCCTGGCATTAACCCAATGAATATTACAACAGCCCAATGAGATGATACTTATTGGCACATTCATTTAACAGATGAAAAAAATCATTGAGAGTCCACACACCTGTACCCCTGAAACAAATAATACATTATATGTTAATTAAAAAAAACATTGAAAGTTATCCAGCTGATAGGAGGAAGTGCCAGTATATGAATCCAAGCAGCAAAGGTCCAGCCCAGCAACGTGACCACTAGCCATAATACCCAGTGGATAAGTAGTGATTGGTAGTGCCTCTCGGACACATAGAAATCCAGGGCATTGGCCTGGGATAAAGTATAAATGGGACAAGAAAGATTAGTGACACAACGATGAAGGAGGCATACAAGATCTGAGAGATGAACTGTGTGGTATTGCTCATCACATACCAGGCATTGAAAGGGTCCAACATGTGACCATCCACAGAACCGTCAGAGGGACAAACCTTAGTGACAGGTGTCAAAAAGGTTGCAGCTCCTGGACCAAATTCACATCAACAGCTCCAGTCTTGCTTCTCTTCTCTCCCCCTGTGGATTAACATCCCAAATCCATCCCTCTGCTGGTTGCTGGACAAAGCCTACAACAACTCTCCTGCCCTCTATATCTTTGTGAAATTCTTACCCCCCAACCCCAACTCTGGAAGAGTTCAACCCCAAGCCTACTCTGAGTTTGTAAATGAGCCACCAGGCTCTAGTGGAAAAGACACCCATCTGGGCCAATGGCAATGTCCTTGGTGCTGGCCCACTATCAGGCAGGCTGTCTGTTTCTGCTGTCTTCCTTTCCTTACCCACAATTTGGAACTAATTTTACTTTATTTGGTTTTGCTGTTTCTCCAGAGTTCTATTTGCGGCCTATGAAGCCATCTCTAACAGTTGGAGCCACTGCAATACTCCAGGTATGTTAGTCAGTGTTATCCAGACACACAGAATGAACAGGAGGTATATATCTACATCTAGATTTAGATAGATAAATATACAGAAATTATATTAGGAGGAATTTGGTTCACACATTTATGGAGGCTGAGAAGTCCCATGATCTATCTGCAAGTTAGAACTCCAGAAAAGCCAGTGGTATAATTCAGTCTGAGTTTGAAGGCCTAAGAACTGGGGGAAGCATGATATGATTCCCAGCCTAAGGGCAGGAGAAAATGAGATGAGATGTTCTACCTCAAGTGGTGAAGCAGGAGAAAAGGGGACAATCCTTCCTTCCTCTGCCTTGTGTTATATTTAGACCTTCAGTGGATTGGATAATGCACACCCCACATCGAGAAAGGTCATCTACTTTCCTGAGTCACCAGTTCAAATGCAAATCTCTTTCATTCAGAAACACCCTCACAGATCCAGCCAGAAATAACCTAGAATCTGGGCATCTCATGACCGGTCAAGTTGACCCAGGAAATTAATCATCATGGTGAGTAGGGAAACATCATACACTATCACATAACATTGTTCACAAAATAAAGCCTCACAACTCCTCCCAGACCCTGGAGAATAGGGAAAGGATAGTGCTAGCAAGAGAGCATCCTTCCCGGGAGCAGTGTGCACTGTGAGTGTGAAGTCTGACTAATGTGACCCAGTGGTTATGGGGTCCACCTGCCACGATAGAGTGAAGGGAGTTGAACATTCAAGGTCATCAACCCCAGGGGAGTTGCACCTCCCAGCTTGTACAAGAGCAACTACAAGAATTACTCAGCAGATGGACTCCTGAAAGGAAGTGGACCTCCAGTGTCACCTTGAATAATTGTGAAACTTAGTGACCTTCACACCAGAGATATGAAGTTTCATCCTACGGCAACAAAAGAAATAGCTTTTCTTGGGATTTGAGGAGGGAACATGAAATCAAAGAAGGAATCGGGGAATTGAGTTATGTATGCCTTAGCCTCAAAGAGATGGCAAGATTTCTACAGAGAGAAAGGGTGCAAAGGATATGAAAATCCTGAAAAGGGTGGTTGGAAGTTGTTTGAATTTATGGCTGGGATGAATCCTGGGAGGCTCCTGCGAGGTATCTTTTTGTCAGTTTTCCCTGGACTTTCCCCAGATTTCTGCAGCCTTAACTGACTTCACCAAATTTCCAGGTGCAAACCTTGGGTCCTTCACACTGTGCCCAACCCAGTAGTGTCTGATCCCATAGTCTACATGATTCCCCTGCTTCTCTGCTCTGATCTTTCCTCATGTGCATATATAATAGCCAGAAAGAACTGACATTGATCTCTAGGGACGGAAGGGGTAAAGCATGGAAGGCTTCCTGGAGGAGGATGCAACTGAGCTGGACGGGGATGAACTCTGTTAGCAAGATTTCCAAAGTCTGAGATGACTAGAACCAAAGGAAAAGGCATGTGTAAAGGACTAACTGGGGGAGTTGGGCATTGAGGGAAGGACATAGGTGTAGAAAGACAGCAATATGAGCAAAGATTTTAGTAATTTAGCAGGACCTGGAAATATGGCAGTTTCTCCCCATAGACCTGAAGAGAGTGGACAGTCTGCCTGTCAATCATTGTAGCCCCTCCAATGATGACGTTTGAGGGTGGGACCATACATAGAAAGGAGGTTAAAGAAGCCCTACCACGTGACCGGGCAAGTTTCCTTTAAAATTTGGATTGTACCTTGCGGCTTCCGTGGACCGTTCCACTAAGGGATTATGGCAAATGGCGGTTACTTTTTCGACGATCTCAAAAAATGTAAGTTTAATTTACTTTATTTCATACTTGGCTGTTTGTTAAATGTGATTTCGAGAGAATCGGACCCATGGTGTGTCCTAATGGGCTTTGACAGTTGTGTTTCACGGGATTCTGGATCAATGACCAGGAAAGGCCCGTTAGCGGCCTTCCGGGGCGGGCGCGGTGTTGAGCTTTATGTAACAACATGATGAGTCTTACCGATCATCTTGTTTGTTTAAAGGTGGGTCCTGAGCCCACCGCCATTCGCGGGCTTCATGTTTTGTTTGGTTTGCAACTTAAAAAAAAGAAAGAAAGAAAGAAAAAATGGTGCGGTTGGCTGAGCCTGCGTGGGCCCAGGACAGCGCGATGGCCGTTGGCTGCCAGGCCGCTGACTTTGCTTTTTATTGTACAGTGTTGTTGGGTGGGTATTGGGTTGGATATTGTTTAAATCTTGCCCTTGGCCATTTTCGTGAAGTGTCTTAGTGATAGAATTTCTGTTGTTTTCGATCTGGAAGAAAAGAAAGTAAGGCCCGGAGAGGCATGTCTGTGATGAGGACAGCTGATGTCTGCCTTTGAGCGCAGTTTTGTCTTTCATTTAATGACATGACTGTTTGCTTAATATCATTGGTTTAAAATTTGAAGTGGTCTTTTTCATATGTTGCTTTAAAAGGGGGTGGAGGAATCCTGATAATTCTAACGTGAAAATGAGTAAACAGCCGCTTGAGCGGCTCGGGGATCATTTCACTGACCAACGGGAATTGTTATCATTGAACGCTGTATTTTTATGTGATGCATTTATGTATTTAATGTCATTGTAGTCAACCAAAAATGGTCCGGAAGCTTTTCGTGTGTTTTCCATTTAAAAAAAGTGTTGTTTACAGTTTTCGAATAAGAAAAATAGCGGTTTGTTTGGCAAGACCTTGTTGCTTTAAGTCCCTGATGGGAATCATGCCTGCAGGGGTCCTGTTTCTTGTTTTATTTTATAATATAACGGCGGTGGGTTTTTTTTTTTTAACCTATGATATCGGAACTTTGCAGTATTTGAATTTGTTTAACTTTTATTTTAGCTGTGTTTCACAAATATTCTCCAAATGAAAGTATTCTCAGTGTGCACTTTGGAAATAAATTGTCCCGCCGGACACTTGAAACTTTTACACTGTGTATGTCCGCTAGCCGCTCTCGTTAGCCAAGACTGAGCACTGTTTTGGCATTTGATTTTACATATTCATCTTAATGCATTCAATTGAATTTTGATCCTGGCTCTCCTCATGTTAAATGATTGGGTGTAAATTTCGATTTACAGGGGAATGATTTAACATGTAAGTCAATTGAGTGCCTTAAGTTTATAATATAATTGCATGTTTGACATAACTTATTTTGTTATATTCTGGTCTTGTTCCCTATTGATAAATTTTCTGAAAAGTAAATGTTTTGAGAGGTGCCTGACTGGCTATAGCCTGTGACTCTTGATTTCCGGGTTGTGAGTTCAGACTCCACATTAGGTATACAGATTAGTTA
This sequence comes from Mustela nigripes, assembly GCF_022355385.1. NCBI lineage: Eukaryota > Metazoa > Chordata > Mammalia > Carnivora > Mustelidae > Mustela > Mustela nigripes. Next base: position 16,112,393 of record NC_081575.1, read on the forward strand.
AAAATAAAATCTTAATGAATAATAATAAAGGTTTTGAGGTACTTTTGAGTTACAATGCAGTAATGATAATCGGTTGGCTAAGTCCTTGATGTTTTATGACAGTGAATGCTTTTAACTGTTCAATGCCGGGCCGTTAACTGAGTTTGGGGCTCGTTTTACAGAAGAATTGTGTCTGGTATCACTTTATTCTATTGAATGTTTGTCCAGGCTATCTTATAAGCTTTGTGTCAAAATTTTTCACGTTATCTTAAATTTACAAATGAGGAAAAGATGGTTCTAATTAACATGCGTCTTGCTTTACGACAGTTACTGGCCTCCGGCATACCGGAAGCCCAACGTTTTTTTTATTTTACTATTAAAACGTTTCTGTGTGTAAAAAACTGAGTCCTGTGTATTTTGTTTCATAGTTATACTTAAAATAAAGAAAGTTTTGTTTTTAATGTTAAAAAAATAACAGATATTGACCATCTAACTGAGCGGTTGCTATTTTACGACAGTGACTTTCCGGAAGTGCCTCTCACTGGCCATCCCTGGAAGTTGTTTACGTCCTTCTGGGGTTTTATTTCTTGCAATAATTACGTGCTTATTATTAAATTTATTTAGTTCAGTTGTGTTCTTAGTCTTTAGGGCATTTCCTTTGAAAATCGTGGAGCGTTTTCAATTTACTTAAAGGAAATTTACCCCAGAATGGATGCTTTCTGTTTTCTTAAATTGAATAACCCTTGCTGGTCATCCTGCATACTTTTGAATACTATTTTAGAACTATAATTGTGCTTGTGACATATTGTTATTTCTTTAAATGTTGGTCTATGTGCTCCTTCCCAGGTGTTCTCCCATAGAAAAAAATTACTTGTGTAGTTTCTATTTACAAACAAAGACAATATGCCAGTTTCTGTCCTGACCAGTCTGCCCCAGGACAACTGCAGTCCTCCTTATTTGAGGTCCTGGGCTAGACTGGACTTGCTAATCTCCTTCCATCCTATCCCACCCCAATAGCAGAGGATATTGTCCCTGCCTCTTTAGCCAAAAGAGCTCACTGTGCCTTAATGCCTCAATTGCTAGCATATTGGCTTAAGAAATAGTCAATGGTTGCCTATTTATACTCATTTCTCCATGCGTGACATTTAATGTGTATTCAAGGGGAGAATTAAAGGTGTTAAGTAAAACAGTTACTTCCTTTTGATAATGGTGATAGTTGAGTTTGCCTTATTAGCCTTTTTGCTAATAAGTCAGTTCTTGGTATTGACTTGAATTATATATATTAACTCATGTAGAAATAATGACTTGTATTGGTGGAACACTGAAGATCTCTAAATGTACCTTGATTACATTTAGACATGTTAAAGATTCATTGCTGGTATTTGGGTTTTACTTTATCTGTCTTTGGTACTGAAAGGAAAACAGATTTCAGGAACTGGACACTTAACTAGTCTCACCATTCCTGAGTTTTGAGACAGAGTCCTAGATCTTAAACAATATCTAAGTGTAAAATGAACAATATTTAAGTGTGCTTTTATTATCCTAGGGGCATACTTGCAAATGAGGAGCAGATTCCCCAATCTGTCTGTTTCTGGATGTCCCAATTTTTTCAAGTGTTTCCTCCTCAGAGACCTATGTTCAATGTCAGTTGGTCGTGACATTATGTAATGTATGAAATTCTTCATACAATTGTTCTGAATTAAACAGCTTATTTTTAGTTTTAGCAGTTTTTGATCTTACTATGTTACCAATTACTAAGACTAATATAACAACACAGTTGTATAACTTGCATTTTATGGTCTATTAAGTAGGACACAAAACCCATCTGAATGATTTGTTACCCATAATCTCGCATGGTATATAAGTGTCAGTAAATTGGTAACAAAGTGAGAACACCACAACCCATTCCAAAGGTACCCACAATTTTTTATGAGTCAGTTGCCTTGTTAAGAGAAAAAAATGGAGTTCTGAGACACCCCCCAAAGCAAATAACTGGTGATACCTCTCAACATAGTATTTAATAATTCCCCTATGATGTTTGATTAAAGTGGGATGAACCATGGTTCATTTTGAGGGGACAGTCAGGCCTCTAAAGCAGCAATCTTATCTTGTGGTTTGACTCATGCAGTTCCTGTCTTACATTATCTTTCACTCTTTTGGCCTACCTCAAACAGGCTGCATGATTGGGTACTGTGGCCCCACCAACCACTTTCAGAAATTCCCCTGGATAAGGGAAAGAGGAAGTTTGTCCCATCCACTCATCTTATGAGTTTCCGAGTTACCTAATTTTCCTGCAGTGGTGCTAAGCTGACCTGCCACAGGTAAGTCTTTTGTAGATTTGTACAATCACTAACTCCTTCAGGATCTGTGATGGAGAAATCCAGTTCTGGTCAGCCTACAGGCCTGTAATGAGAGGAGAGGACCTAGACCCAGTTGTCAAGACCAGCCATAAGGTAAGTGCAACCTTATGCTGTGTGAGGCTACAGGTGTTGGCTGGAGAATAGCACCTGTCTCCTCTGTCAGTTGTCTCATTATTTAAGATGGTTTTATTGTCTCATTATTTAAGATGGTATTGTTGTCTCATTATTTAAGATGGTGTTT
>NC_081575.1:16114982-16140544 GCF_022355385.1 Mustela nigripes
TTGTCTCATTATTTAAGATGGTGTTGTTGTCTCATTATTTAAGATGGTGTTGTTGTCTCATTATTTAAGATGGTGTTGAAATCCCTCCCCTGTCTCTAATTTGGAACTTCAGTAATGGCAGGGTCACTGCCTGGGTACTACTGATTAACTCTGTGGTAGAGACTCTGTGTCTCTGATTTATTTAACTGGTCAGTGGCATCTTTTCCTTACTTGTGTTTCTCTGTTTACTGTTGAATGCCACTCTTACAGACACGTTGGCTTTATTAGAATGTCAGATTTCAAACAAACCTGATCTCGATGTTATCACATTGCAGTTTTGATCTGTCTTTTTATCCTTTTGGAAGACTTGTAATACCATGTAGATGCAGGAGGGATTGGATGGGCTTGTCCAAAACATGCTTTGGGAACCTAGAGATTGTGGGAGCACTGCTCAGGTGTTTTGTTTTGTTTTGTTCCAGGTACAAGTGTAACTTTTTATCATGGATCTGAATGCAGTTAAATCCAGCTCCATTTAGGAAAGGGGAAAAGATGAGATCTGTACCCCAGGTGGGTGCTAGAGATTGCCAGTCTGCAAGTGTACCCCCACTATGGGTGGGTAGGCATTTATTTGGCAGCTCCTGGAAGCACAGGGTAACAACTCAACCAATATGTAGCCATACTCCCTTAAATATTTGCTCTTAAATATTTGTTAGCTGGTTTTTTGGCCTTGCAGATGTTCCTCATTTGCTTTGCAGATGTTGCTGAGACCACTCATTGTGTTTTACTCACAATAAATTTCTAGTATCTGAGTCTGAAAGACCCTTGGCTCTTTCTTACTCTCTTCTTTGAGCCTCAGCTTCTACATTTGCATGGTGGAAATCACACCTTGCTATCAAGTGTGATAATCTTTAGAAAGTGCTCAGCACACAGTAGGTGCTGAAATAATTGGGCCATGGTTTCCAGAAGCCATATATTGTCCAGAACATTATGGCTTGGCTTAGCTCCTCTTCCTACCTGTCCAGACCCCACTCCCTTAGATTTTTGCCATAATTTCAGCTAAGTGTTTGTTTCCTTCCACAGGGCCAGCAGATATCCTCAGAGAGTATTGGGCATCTCTTTGGAAATCAACCTCTTTAATTCTGCTACGATGCCAGGAGGTTGCCCAGCAATGCACACTTTGCCTTGCTCTGAGCTGCAGTCTTTTGTGGCTCACTTGGACAGCTTACACTGAAGCTGACATGTGTCAGCATCAAGTTGGGGCCACAGGGGGTTTGTTAACTGGCAGTGCCAAAAAGTTATCCTCTCTTTGTTTCCCTGTGTAAAGTTACTTCCTTTCTGGGCACTGGTTAATTTGTTGAAAATCAGGTGAAAGCTTTTGACAGTGGGTCAGGAGAGCATTGAGTGTAAAGATGAATTACTCGAGGGTGCATTCAAAGACACTTCTGACCTTCAGTTTTATAGACCCCCTGCCCTCGGTTGCTTTATTAGCACTGGTTTAATCCAGAAGGTGGCATCACAGAATCTGATGGGAACTCACCAAAGATTTAAAAAAAAAAAAAAGCCATTTCTTTGTGATCAGACACTAAAGTATGTAGCCCTTTTACAACATAGTGACATTTTGAAGACTTCTCTATCCCTACAATTGGTTAAATTACTTTAAAGCTGTGGAAGGTAAAAACCTGAGGTCTGAGGTACTTTGCAAAACCTGTACCCAAACCCATGTTCCTTCCCCAGGTGGTGTGACAGTGACCAAGACTGGCTTATCTGCTTGTCAAAAGCAGCTGTTCGATTGAACAACTGTGATGCCTCCTTCCCCTTCCACACACCCTTGTGCCCAATGCCTGTCAAAATCATCTTGGGTCATTTCATTGAAGGGAAGGGCTGGGGAAGGTCTAAATGAATGGTTTATGGGTAAATCTGCTGTGTACTGGTACTTAAAAATACGTCACTTAAAAATAATTCCAAAAGGGTGACTCTCTAACTGGTGGCATTCTCAAAGTCAGGACTCTCAGGGGTAAGAGAAGGTGACCCTCCTCAGAATTTAAGGTGGGACCTGCCTTGGTGGTTCTTCCACAGGAGGCTGTTCCTGGGCCAGCCATATCGACTGCCTCGTGAGGCCTGTACTCAGTGAATGTCCCCCCTGTAGTGGGAATGTCCATGTGCTTTTAGTTCATGGTGTGAAGTATTCCATGTCAAACCTGTGTTTGCCTTAAGTGCTTCTTTATTCTGCTGATTTACATGGGTGATGGAAAGAGGATGGATATTGAATGCTTTAAGGCAAGGCCTTTGAAATGGAGTGTCTTCCTTGTTGCATGTAAACTCTTGGATGGCCAATAATATTTCATTGTAGATATATACCACATTTTTTTTATCCATCGATCTTGTTGATGAATGCTTGGGTTGCTTCCATGTCTTAGCTGGTGTGGATGCTGCTGAACACTGGGGTTTGGATAAGCCTTTGGGATAAGCGGCTTCTTTTCCTTTATATAAATATGCAGACATGGGATGGCTGGATTGGATAGTAGTTCTATTTCTAATTGTTGAGCAGCTGCAATGCTGTTTTCCAGAGTGGCCCTTCCAGTTGATGTGGGTGAACACATCTTGAACTAAATGGATTTCAGGGTTGGTTCTCCAGCCCCTTCTGATTGTCTGTTCTTTTAAGGAGAGGAACTTGAGAGGTTCGAGGCTTCACGGGGGCTCAAAGGGTATTTGTGATCAGGAGAGATGGAATGACTGATTAATAGGGTCCTTCCTTCAGGAGATGGAGAGAGGGCTGGGCAGAGTGGCCTTCCCTTTGTAGACCTGCCCTCAGAGTATGGGGAGAAAGCAGGCAGGAGGAGCTCTGGGTCCCTGTATTGGACTTTTGTGTGTCCAAGGGTATCTTCCGCCTACTTCCCTGTCATTGGCTCTACTTAGGATCAGCATAGCTGGAGGACAAAAGGCCGATGATGCACATTATTGAATGTGACATGAGCACATAGGACCCTCTGACAAAGGTGAAATCCTTATGATGGGGTCTGTTCTTTATTTTCCCAGCTTCCCTGAGAATTTGGGACTTTGCTCCTGGGGACGGCTTTGTTGTTCCTGCCTCTCTGTACGCTGCCTTAGCCTGTGAAATGTGGCCCAAAAATGGCGGCCCTTCTCCCCCCTTCCCCCCCCCCGTACCGTTTTCTAGTCCGAGGGAGCCTTCCTAGAGGTGATAATTGTTGTTTTTGGCAACTAATCTGACGTGGCTGGGTTGACCGCTCAGTCTTTCATGTTGATAGTGACCTGTGTTCTCCTGGAGAGCTTGATGAAGGTGAACTGCTGCTGTTGGCATGTTCTTTAATGCACTGGCCAGACCATTCCTCCCTTGACATTCCCATGGCTCAAGTGACTTGTTAAATTCCTACAGAAAATGCATACTGGCTGGAAATGGCAGCGTGTGGGGCATGGGACAGATTGGGTCCCAGGGAAGAAATTGGCTGTGGCTGATGGTCAGACTTCTGTGCTCTGACACAAAGATATTGAATGGAGTAATGTCCACCGTGCAGAGCCGTGGCATATGTGGGATCTTTGGAATCCCAATTTTGTGTTTGGGACTGCGGTTGGAATTCCAAGCATTTCCCTATTAACTTCCTTCACTCTTCTGCTGAGTGTACTCTGCACTTTGGTGGGAGGAGAAGCAGCGCGTGGACGCTGTCAATGAACTGTACGTGAGTCAGGGGACATTTTGATCCTCATGGGCTTGTGCACGTGAACTTGGATGTCTGGGAACCTCCTGGGTCAGGTCTCCAGTTAGAGGATTAAGCCCTCCTGTTTCTTTTGCCCAGAAGGGCGTATACCCACAGGCTGCTGGCATCCCTTCCCTTATTTATCTGCTACAAGTAGCCGCTTGGTCATCCGACCCCTCTGCCATTTTGGGGTTCTCCTGGGAGGCGATGACTTTGCCTCCAGGGGATCTTGCCTGTTATAGACACCTCAGTGTTGTACTGAAGCTACCAGAGGGGTGAGAGGATAAAGGGGAGTTGCAGTTTGAGGAGGGGAGGGGTGTTACGGTTTCCCCATTTCAAGTTCTTGCTTTCTCTTGATAGAGAAATCTCGGGCTCAGCAGGGATGTGAGTACACTCTGAGAGTATGAGGAAACTTGACAGCACGAGGACAAGGGACTCGGGGTGAAAGTGGTGGGCCTTGTGGGCTCAGGGGTGGGTTTCCTGCCTTTTTCCATTTCCCCACACGACCTCTGGGGCGGCATAACTGGGGCACAGAAGACATTGGACGTTGCTGGAGATGGTCTGAGAAACTACGACTGTCTTGTTGAATGGAGACATTCGTTAGGATGAGAGGGGGGTCATTTTCCAATTTACCAAGAATGGATTTATAGGCGCATGGCCGTTATGCTGTCTCATTTTAATTCTGTTACCGTAGGCCTATGGACAAAGGCCTCGGGAGGGAGTTAGCCCCTCACTCTGCTGTCTCTTTGCAGGTCTCAATGACCTGAGGCCCTTCGGAGGAGGAACTACTGTTGCTCATGCTGGTTTTGTTACCAGGAGAGTCTTTGTAGGCCCTCGGACATGGTCTTTGGTGGTCAGTCCCCTCTGCACTTCTCGGGAGGGTGTAGCTGAGCCTTCTGTTTCGGCAGCTTAAGTCGTCCCCCTTCCCCTTGTTCTCGGGCCCTGCAGGGTCCCCGGGGACCCATTCCTGGACTGCACAATTGTCCAGAGGCTTGTCTAGCTTTTGAAAAAGATTTGCCTCCTGTGCAGGGAAACTGGGACCCACATTCAGAAGTTTTCTGAAGTCAGTGTTCTCAGAAAAGGGAAGGGGAGGTCCTTCGCCTCCTTTGAACAGGGGTCACTTAACTTTTAGTTCTTATTTTATTTGCCCTTATGACACGCTAGCAGGAGATACCAGGTCCCCTTGGGATCTGCACCCTCCCCTGACTGGTGAGTCCCCAGCGCTGGCCACAGTTATCGAGGCCTGCACTGAGAACTCCCTCGAAAGCTCTTGGTGCCAACAGCACCCAAGGGACAGTTCCTCAGTCCGAACAGGGCTTCTCCTTCTGCCTGCTGCGGCTTTTACCCCTGCCTGTGTTCTCATGAGGAGCTCTCGCTGGGCCACAGAGCCCACTGCAGTGAGGTTTGAAACTACAGACCTTGTTTAGGGACGGTTCAGGTTGATATGCTGATGTCAGCCATCCACTGACAAGTTGAACTGTGCTATTCCTCTCACACCCTCCCTTTCCTGAGGGCCCTGGAGCGGCAGAGGGGCGATCTGTCTCCTTTGTGAGACGCAGGACTGGACAGAATACTTGGAGGGGAGGCTTCGGACGCTGCTTTATGGAGCCTTAGTGTGGAGGCCTCTCAGAATGGGTGGGAATCAGCCATTGGCCATGGCTGATGGTCAGACTTCTGTGCTCTGACACAAAGATATTGAATGGAGTAATGTCCACCGTGCAGAGCAGTGGCATATGTGGGATCTTTGGAATCCCAATTTTGTGTTTGGGACTGTGGTTGGAATTCCAAGCATTTCCCTATTAACTTCCTTCACTCTTCTGCTGAGTATACTCTGCACGTTGGTGGGAGGAGAAGCAGCGCGTGGACGCTGTCAATGAACTGTACGTGAGTCAGGGGACATTTTGATCCTCGTGGGCTTGTGCACGTGGCTGTAACCCTGGGTGGCTCAGTGGGTTAAAGCCTCTGCCTTGGGCTCGGGTCCTGGTCCCCAGGTCCTGGGATTGAGCCCCGCATCGGGCTCTCAGCTCAGCGGGGAGCCCGCTTCCTCCTCCTCCTTCCTCTCTATCTGCCTGCCTCTCTGCCTGCTTGTAGTCTCTGTCAAATAAATAAATAAATCTTAAAAAAAAAAAAAAAGAAGAAGAAGAATGGGTGGGAAGAACGTGCAAAACGTTGCTCTCTCAGACCGCTGATGAGATGCTTCTAGGCCCCTCGGGTTTGAGTCGACCCCCTCTGCTCCCCCTGCTGCCTCCAGGAGTGCAGCCTGTGGATTAGACTGCTGCCCAGCGGGCCGCCCCTCAGCTTAGATTAGGTTTTCATCCTGAGCCCCTCTTGTCTCCTCTGCTCATGCAGACCTACCGTATTGCTTCTCAGCTTAGAGAAGGACGGGCCGCCCCTCACATGAGATTGGGTTGGCTTCCTGAGCCCCCCTTGTCTCTACGGTAGGTCTGCAGACCTACCGTATTGCTTCTCAGCTTCAGAAAAGGGTAGCCGTGGGCTGTGTTCAGGGACTCCCAAGGAGAATTCACTGATTGCCTCAGCCTCCCTGGTTAGTCAGACACAGTAGCCTTACAGAATGCTGAAAGGCCTGTTGGAGAAGCCAGGCTTCTGTCTGCTCAAGGACTGTAGGTTGTCGCCTTGGGGGGCTGACTCATAGGATGTGGAATATGGTTACAGGCGGGAGCCAGACACCAGGCTTCTCCTCCAGAGCTCAGAGGAGACACAGACTGCGCCATTTGCTAAGAGGGTAGATCTTCTACCTTCTGTCATCTTATTCCAAAAAATAATGCTAATTACTGGGGGTAGAATGAAACTTTGGAGGGGATGGCTGTGTTTATGGCATGGGTTATGGTAATGGCTCATGTATGTATACCGATCTCTGAACTCATTAACTTGTATACATTAAATATGTACAGTTTGTTGTATGTCAGTCATATACCTTCATACCTCAATAAAGTGGTTTAAAAAAAAAAGCAAAGAAAGGGGTGCCTTGGTGGCTCAGCTGGTTATGCATACAACTCTTGACCTCAGCTCAGGTCTTGATCTCAGGGTTGTGAGTTTAAGCCCTGTGTTGGGCTCCCTGAGCCTACTTAAAATAAAATAAAATATGTTTAAAAAAACCCTCCCATGTGTACAGATGAGTGCTCCCCTCAAATGTTTTTAGATTTGCAAACTGAAGGGGAAGGAAGTTTCTGTCCAGGGAAATGGGAGATTACTGCTTCTTTATTATTGCTTTGTCTGTATTGTTCCATTTACATGTGGCATTTGCCCTGGCGATGTATAAAGGTAACCTTTAGTCTGTAGGATTTTCCACTTCATTGAGTCACAGCAGTTCTACAGAAGCCGTGAACTTCACCTGGAGGACTTGGACTCAAGGAGCAGCCGTGGGCCATCAGCTGTTTGTCATCGGACCAGAAACTGACTTTGGGTTAATGTGACTTTGGGATTGGCCTGGATTTGGGGTTGTCTTCATGGTTTACAGTTGTGCTTTTGTGCTCCTGCAAGAAATCTGTGAAAATATTTTGTATATGAGAACATGTCAAAATGTGTCTATGTACTGTATTTGTGTTGTGCAGAATGGAGGGCAGTAGTCTCAGGCTGCTGGGTCTCCCCAGTAGGCACTTTTCTCTGAGGCTGTGTCCCACACCCTTCTGTCTACTATGTGACTGAGTTCCCTAGCCATAGCTACTTGGTTTCATACTTTTCACCTTATCAGAGTTGAGCCAATGATACTTTTGTTATATTTAGAGTTTGGGACTAGGCCCCAAGAATGAGTGATAGCTCATCCTTGGGGGTGCCTGGCCAGCTGGGTCGGTAGAGCATGTGACTCTTGATCTGACTCAGGGTCATTAAGTTCAAGCCCCACATTGGGTATAGAGATTACTTAAAATCTTTTTAAAAAATGAGTGATATCTTGAAAGGGTACCTTCATATTCTTTTACTGCAGAGAATATAATTAGAAGGTGTATTGTTGTGTTTCCCTGAGCTATCCTCATTTCTGTATTTAAAATGTGTTTGTTGGGGCACCTGGGTGGCTCAGTGGTTAAGCCTCTGCCTTTGGCTCAGGTCATGATCTCACAGTCCTGGGATCAAGCCCCACATCGGGCTCTCTGCTCAGAAGGGAGCCTGCTTCCCCCCCCCCCCCCACTGCCTGCCTCTCTGCCTGCTTGTGATCTCTGTCTGTCAAATAAATAAATAAATCTTAAAAAAATAAAATGTTTTTGTTGCTTAATGTTCTTGCATTTTGTAAAATGCTTGTGTTCTTCCAATAAAATGTATTTGCTTCAGAAAATATCACTTGTCGATTTTTATTATTCACTGTGAACACCAGCATCATCTAAGCTGTGACCCTGCCATGAGAGCCATCCCTGAACCAGGGCGGAGCTCAGAAAGATAGACTTTGACACATTAACAACAGGGTCTTGGTAGGAGGGGAATGGGGTCTCCAGGCCAGGTTGGAGGGTCCCTCTCTTTGTTAAGCTCTACCCTTTGGTTACAGAAGTATGGCCCTTAAATTATTGGGCAATATAATACCTCCCTATGAAAAGTGGTCCTTTTAGCACTTCCTGAAGGCCACAAGCACCTATTTGGGGATTGTGGAAGTGGTGGGAGAATTTCCTGATATTCCCAAGGATAAGGCAGAGGTAGCATGACTGGTAGGATTGTACAGGGGATAAGTCCAGAAATCAGTAGGACCCAAGCTAGGAGCAGCAAGCCCATAGTTGATTCCTGGTAAGGCCAGCATTAGAATCTTGGTCCTGTGCACCTGAGGTTTCTAGGTCTTAAAAAGTCTTTGTAATAGCAGAATTAAATTAGTTAGATGGGTAGAAGAGTTTGGGGGCAGTTTGTTTTTTAAACATATCAACACAGGGTTCCAGTTCTTGCACACAATTTCCAGGTAGCTAGAATTGCATGTCTTCCCCACATCTGAGGGTTGTTTAAACATCTCAACAGGGGTGCTTGGCTGGGTCAGTCCCTAGAGCCTGGGACTCTTGATCTCAGGGTTGAGTTAGAGCCCCACATTGAGTGTAGAGGTTATTTAAAATCTTTTGGGGCGCCTGGGTGGCTCAGTGGGTTAAGCCTCTGCCTTCTGCTCAGGTCATGATCCCAGGGGTGGTGAGACTTGAGCCCCGCAACATTGGGCTCTCTGCTAGGAGGGGAGCCTGCTTCCCCCGCCCCTCCCCCGCCTGCCTCTCTGCCCACTTGTGATCTCTGCCAAATAAATAAATCTTTTTTTAAAAAATCCCAACACATAGCCTATCCTTATGGTCGAAAAATCTCCCAAGGCAAAGGAGAGCAAGCCTGTGGCAGTCTGTTCTGTCTTTAAATATACAGGGTGGTGGGGCACAGGGCTCTCCCTGGGATTCATAAAGACTTCGGATGCAGGTGTCAGCCCTGCTGTTCTTGCTATCCCGTCTAGAGGGGCCCCAGCTGCAATGTCTCCTTCCCGGGGCCTGAGAGTTTCAGCAGCACCCAGAGTTCAAATCGCTTCTCTTTTTCTCCAGTTGCCGCCGCACTTTGTATCCCTTTTATTATCATTTGTGAGGCACATTCCCCACTGGGCCTATTTTAGGTCGGTGGGTATGATTTCACCTGAGACATTTGCTTTTAGTCCTTACCAAACACCATGAAATCCCGTTAGTACCCATTTTTACATTCCCAGGCCTCTGCAGGCGTGCATTCCTTGGGGGCGGGACCAGGGAAGGGGAAGGCGGGGTCATGGGCGGCACCCGACGGCGGCGCAGGCTCCGCCCACAAAGCCGCTAGGGCGCAGGCGCGTCACTGGGGAAGGCGCGCGAGGCTACGAGGTCGGGAGGAGCGGAGGGCCTAACGTTAGAGAGGAGGCGGGGTGGGATTCCAGGAGCGAGGCCGAGGGTTCCCGAGCGGACGGCGGGCGAGGGGCGGGGCAAGGGGAGGAGCCCAGGGCGCTGCGTTGTCCGCGGTGGGGGCGGAGCCTGCTGCACTTGGAGAGGGGAAGGTCCCTAAGTTTTGGAGCTGAGGGGTCCGCCTGGTGCACACCTTCCCCGCCGGTCTCTCACCCTTTGCAGTTCCTTAGCGGACCCTCGGCCTCTGGACGCCCCTTGCGCGAGGTTCTGTGGACGCGTTTTCATGCTTATTCATACATCTCGGAGCCAGAGGTTGCTGGCACGGAGGCTGCAGATGTTGTCTGCAACATTAATGGGAAAACCACAAATATTAGCCACCATAATCTGGGGCAGCATATTCCGAGTGATGCACCATGATGAGGGAATATAAAGAGGATTAGATGGTAAGAAATCGCTTAACTTGCAAATCATATGGTCATCTCCGCAGATGCTGAAAAGATGAAAACGGAGGGATTAGATGGTTTTATGAGAGGCATTTGCTTAAGTCTATTACCAACACCACAATGTTGAATTACCGCTCTGATGATGACATCACCTTCACAAACATCATAATCACATGTATGCCCATAACGCATCATTTGGTTAGGGCTATGACACTCCAGTGTCTTTTGTAAATCGTGTGTTTTTAGGAAACGGGGCTGCAGGTCACCTGCCTCCCCGACGCCGGCAACAGCTTGGCCCAAACTTCATGTGGCTCCTGGTGTTCCAGTTTAAAATATGTAATTGAATAATGGGTTTGGAGTTGCAATTTTAAGTAGAACTCTTACTAAGTTTGTATACTGCTTATATATTGGAACAGTGAAGTGAAACTTAGTTTCACTGATCTTGCTGGTTTACTTTTTTAAATAAATGGAATTATGTGGTATTTATGAAAGTTTTATTCAAGACTTTTTTTTTTTTTGCCTCCCAAACCTGCTCTTCCTGTGTCTTTCCCTCCTTGGTATAGGGTAATTCTTTCCTTTCTACTCAAGACAAACACCTTGGTGTCTTTCTTGACTCCTCCATTTCTTTCTGCCCCACATTAACTTCATCGGCAAATCCTCAACTCTGCCTTCAACCTACAGCCAGACTCTGACTGCTTTATTGAACCTCCGCTATTACTACCCTTGCCCAGACTCCCTTTACCACGCTCCTGGGTTATTCTAACAGTCTCCTAACTAGTCTCTCTGCTTCTTCCCTTGCTCTGCAAGGTCTGTTCTTGAGCACAGCGTTTCCTGAACAGCTGTATGGATTTCCGTGAGGTCGAGAACTCAGAGTTACGATTGCCAGGTTGCAGGGGAGGCTGATGTGTAGCTTTGGTACATAATGCCAAATGGTTCCCCATTTGTGGGGCCAATTAACGCTCTCATCAGTAGTTTAACTTCACAGTAAAGGCAAGGACACTCGTGCAAGGAAGAAGACACGGCTGCCATCCCACCTTGTCATTGCATCAAGTGTGCTCATTGTTTCCTCAGTAGTTTTCATTTGGGACATGCTCTCTTTGTGCCACTGGGATGTCACAGTGGCATCTAGATGTGTAGGTAGCCGTTGGTGATAGACCATGAGGCTTCAGTGGGGTATGACCCTGAGTGCGAGCCCACAAAACAGAGCCCACCAGGTCCTGTGGGCCGCATGGGTAGGACTACCTCTCCTGGGATGTGAGGGTCAAGGCTGAGTTTCAGGCAGGGCAGAGCCTGGGCTGACCACCATGCCGACTCTTTCTCTCAGCCCTGCCTACTCACGTGTGCATGTTTATAAAATGGAGTTCTGGTGAGAGTAGACCCTCAGGACAGCTTTGACAGAGAGCAAGAATCCAGAAAATGGCAATAGGCCCCCTGGAGGACGTACTGGAGAGAGCCCAGCCCCAGCTCTGCACCTCGCCACCCTGAGGAAGGCTTGTGGACTGCTGATATGAAGCTGGGGTTCGGGGCCTTCTCTCTGCCCTCCTGGAAAGCTCTTGAGTCACTGCCCAACTGCCAGCAATATGGGGCCCTGCAGAGCACAGGGCCGAGAGCCACTGGTCCTTTGTGTCAGATCCAAATAGCAAGTCAGTATTTTCCAGCTTTAGACCAGGGCTCAGGGGTGCACATGCCTAGCCTGGCCTCCTGCTCTCATTAGCTCCGATTACACTGTGGCTCACGGGTCTCTGTATTTCGCAACTCCCAGGACATTTAGGCTCCCAGGCTTCTTGACAGGGAGGTCTTGGGGCTTCAGGAGAACAAGAATAGAAGCTTCACAGTCTCCTTGATGAGCTCCCAAATCTCACATTGTCCCTTACACTGCCTTCTTTAGGTCAAGCAAGTCACAGGCAGCCCAAGTTCAAGAGCATGGAGAAACAGACTCCACTTCCGGATGGAAGGAGTGGTAGAATCCCAGAACAAAGGGCTGGGAGGAACTGCGGCGGCCCTTTGTAATCAATCTACCACCGTCTGTGCGTGGAAATGGGAGCCAATACCTGAAGCAGAGTCTCAGAAACACAACATAGACTCATAAAAGGACGTGAGCTAATATAGAAGAACACTGTTCGGGGGAGATGAGCTTACTCCAGGTGTGTGAATCCTTTCTAATCTAATAATGGTGAACACTGAATGACAAACTGAGTATAAAGGAACCATCCGTGAGTTTTCCAGGAGTTGGAATTCAACTCAGCCTTCCCTCCTTGTACCCAAAGAGGAAGGAAAAATACAGGGAGTATCCTGTCTCCCTCCAGGAGAGTGGAAGAGAAAATAAACATCTAGCCCCCAATGTGAATGTTGTGCAAAGTTCAGATGCAGGAAGAGGGTTTGTTTTTTTAAGATTGTATTTATTTATTTGACAGAGATCACAAGTAGGCAGAGAGGCAGGCAGAGAGAAAGGGGAGGAAGCAGGCTCTCTGATGAGCAGAGAGCCCGAAGCGGGGCTCAATCCCAGGAACCTGAGATCATGACCTGAGGCCCAAGGCAGTGGCTCAACCCACTGAGCCACCCAGGCGCCCAGGAAGAGGGTTTTAGACCACTGTCTGGGATCGGTAAACCTTTTTGCTTTGTGATGATAAACAAGGCATGGCTTGGCTTCATCTACGATAGAAGTGAGAATGTGATTTGGACTAGCATTTTGAGCAGGCTCAGAATTTTGGTTCTTGTTGGTCTTCACAGAATACTCGGTTCTTTGGCAATATCTCTCATCACAGGCCATCAGAACACTTGGAAAACACACCCCTGTGGGTCCCTTTATGCTGTCTTCCCATAGGAAAATCCTTAACAGCATGAACAGTGGTTCATCAAAGAAAATAGCTTACTAAGAATCTTAAGACGTTGACCCTGAGTGGCTTGGATACATCCTAGTACTATAGCCTGACTTGTGTCCCCCCCCCCGCCAATTTCATATGTGGAAGCCCTACCCCCAACATGAATGTACTTGAAGATAAGGCTTTTAGGAGGGAATTAAGGTTAAATGAAGTCATGAGGGTAAAGTCCTAATCCCATTGGATTGGTGTTCCTATGAGAAGAGGAAGATCTCTCTCTCTCTCTGCACACACACACTGAGGAAAAGCCATGGAGGACATAGCTAGAAGACAGTCATCTACCAGCAAGGGGGAGAGCTCTCACCAGGAACTGATTTGGCCAGCACCTTGATTTTGAACTTCCAGCCTCCAGAACTGCGAGAAATACATTTCTGTTGTTTAAGTTCCACCACACCCCCCCCCCGCCCCATCTATGGTATTTTGTTTTGGCAGCCCAAGGTGACCAATCTAAGGTTTTCCTGAGTGTGATCTGAGAAATGCTCATGTATTGGTTCTGTGGTCAAACACCTTTGAGAAAGCTGAATGCCATTGACACCTATTGGAAATCCACAATGTACATTCGAATGTGAGGGGTTTCCAGAGCCCAGGAGTGAGGAAGACCTTGTTAGATTGTTGGAGAGGCACCTGTCACCACCTATATCACAGATCTCTAACATGGGAGTACTTTGGAAGCACCTGTGGGATGTTCTTTTGTTTTTGTTTTTTAAAAAAAGATTTTATTTATTTATTTGAGAGAGAGAGAGAGAGAGGAAAAGAGCATGAACAGGAGCAGAGGGAGAAGGAGAATCAGATTCCCCTGCTGAGCTGGGAGCCAGATATGGGGCTCGATCCCAGCACCCTGGGCTCATGACCTGAGCCGAAGGCAGACGCTTAACCAACTGAGCCACCCAGGCGCCCCTGTATTTAGTTTTTGTTTTATACCTGTGTCCAGGCCCTGACTCTGCTCCAAGCTCAGTGAGCCAGAATATTTAGGGGTAAATCATGGACATTTATTTCAAAGATCATAGACAATTCTGGTGAGCAACCCTAATTACCAACCCGTAAAGGCATACACACTTCGTGGAGATGACTTTGGGAACCACTGATCTAGGACCTCAACCTTATTTTACAGGCAAAGAAATTTAGGTCCCAGTAGGAAAAGGACCTGCCTAATTGTGAGCACAGCAAACAACCAATGTTCCAACACTTTTCCCTTTAATATGAATGACCTCTAGATGGCACTCTTATTTCTTGGTTTAGGCTGCGTTCTCACAGGCTGAAAAGTTGGAACTGGATGAATTCGTGTGGATATATAACAATTTAGTCAAATGAGTGTCTGTCATAATACGTTGCCTTGGACCAGGGAGCTCCTGGGCTATTTCTGTGGATGCCTCACAGGCCAGGCTTTCAGCCTGGAAGCTGGAGAACTGAGGGAAAATGATGTCTAGTCAGGGAAGAGACAGGGGAAGGGACAGCAGGCTCCCATGGAGCCTCTTGAGGCCTCGTCCTGATTGACAGGCACAGAGATAGGTCAAGCCAAGACAACCGCTTTTCCTAAGCCACCTGCTAGTCGATATGTTCTTTGAGAAGGAACACTTTGAAAAATGTATCTCATGAAGAACCATTTGGAGAGATGCCTTTTGAGATCCAGTCATTTCAAGAACCTTTTCTCTCATCCTAACTGGTCTTCATCAGAATCCTAGAATATCTGGAAAGTTTCAGACTCTCCAGGCCAATACCAGGGTTCTAGTCTTCTATCTGCTACTAACTTCCAAAGTGACTTTGAGCAAGTCACCTCCCTTCCCTCGGCCTTCACCATCTGATTTATTTTCATTGAATTCCTTCAATAAATCAGTGATAGTTTGAATGATGGCATTGACTTCAGTGACTCAATTTATGTTGGGCAAGACATAGCATCCCAAACCCAGACACAGGAAATGCACGTGTGCATTTCAAACACCTGTGTTACACAATCAGTAAGAGCTTCCTTTTTTTTTTTTTTTTTTTTTTTGTGTGGTGTCCGGGAAGACGTCCAGAAGTATAGCAGGCTCTGGACACAGAGCTTCAGCTCGATTTTTTTGTGATTCCCTCAGATCCGTCATCCTCCAGGACGGGGTGTATTACTGTCCAGCTCTTGGGAAGATGGCTACAATAATTCCCAGGGGACACTTCCAGACCTAACAATAGGGGAAAATGGAAAGAAGGGACCACAGGGAAAGAAGGACCACACCTCTGTGTATTTACTTCTTAGGAGAGAGACCTTTCTTGGAGACACCCCAGTGCACTTTTCACATTTCACTGGTCCTGATTGGATCAGTGGGGTTTTTTTCCATCTGCTGACAGAAAGAATGGTAGAATCATGATCAGCTTGCACTAGTCATTGTAGGGGGCAATAAATATTGAAGTCAACCATTTGCTACTCTCCTTCCTCCCCAAGTAGAGAAGATGTGCTTATTAGTGTGAAGATAGGGTTGTTCCAGATCCACTGAGAAGGATCCGATGGTCATTTAATTCATGGTGTGAGCCAGTCAGTCATTGCTGTCTGTTCTGTGTTTGTGTGCAGAGGGGAAAGAGCTACCTCATGGAGAGTATAGTATCCACCATCCAAAGAGTCTGTCATCCCTCTAAGTTGACTTAAGGCATGTTCCCTGGGGTTGGAAGTGAGATGCGGGGTTGGTCAAGGAACAGAGTTAAATGCAGAATGTAGACATTCATGAATTTTATTCACTGTGCTGGGATCAAGTAGCAGGCTGTGATTCTGCTTTCTGGGTTGTCTAACGCAAACCTGGACCATCTGCTACCCTGTGATACTGGGCACTGAGGGGCTAGAACCCAAGAGCATAAGGTAGGGGAAGAGAATCAAGATTTCTGAACATGAGAATACTGTGTTGTATCCCATGGGCATCCGCCCCTTCACCCCCTCACTTTGCCCTCCAAAGGAATGTGTCTGTCCTGTAACCTTTGCCTCAAGAAACTAGTGGATGAGTGAAGCATCAGAAAATTGCAAAAGCGCTTTGGCTAGCTCTTCTCTCTAGATGAGGATGCTGGTGAAAAGTAGGTGCCATTCAACTGGGCTGTCTGGTTTGTAGCATGTTGGACGGAGCCAAGAATAGAGTCTAGGTGGTGGCAGTTCACATCAGCAGCAGAATGGGTGTTGGTACCTAACAGACACCTGGGAGTGTTCCGCCATGCTCTTATGCACTGAATTGTGTCCCCCCACCAAGCCTCCCCCAAGTTCATATGTTGAAGCCCTAATATTTGGAGCTAGGGACTTCAAGGAGGTAATTAAGGTTAAGTGAGGTCATAAGGGTAGGACTGGTGTACTTCCAAGAAGAGGAGGAAAGGGGCACCTGGTGGCTCAGTGGGTTAAGCCTCTGCTTTTGACACAGGTCATGATCTCAGGATCTTGGGATCAAGCCCCCCGTCGGCCTCTCTGCTCAGCAGGAAGCCTGCTTCCCCCTCTCCTTCTCTGCCTGCCTCTCTGTCTATTTGTGATCTCTCTGTCAAATAAATAAATAAATTCTTTAAAAAAAAAAAAAAGAAGAAGAAGCGATACCAGAGATCTCTTTCTATGCACACGTAAAGAGAAGTCATGTAAGGACCCAGTGAGAAGGCGGCCAACTATAAGACAGTGCTGGGAGGAAGAATTTCCCTCCCCTTCAAGAGTCCTTCTAGATAGATTACGAATCAAATTAACAAGAGACATATTGACAATCAAATGTAATAGGATACATACAGGGACTCCACATTGACCTGGAAATTCCAAAGACAGGCAAAGGGAGGTCTATGTGTCATCCTGAACTAAACAGAAGAGGGCAGGGGTCTGGGACTTCAGAGGAAAGGGATGCATTTCATGGGGTGATAAAAAGAGCAGATATTGGTAGTTACATGTTTGGCCTGCCATCCAGATAGGTCTCTCAGATAAAATGTATCTCTGGTAATAACTCTTATTCTGGGAAAGACCTCCTGATTTAGATTCTTCTATGTCGTTAAAGGAGGGGCAAAAATGTCTCTTGAGCCCACAGGGTCTCTGCTGCCTTCAGCTCAAAATAATTTCATGCCAGAGTGGCCCTCCTTGGGATGACCTGCCTTGTTCCTACAACAGAAAGAGAGGCCTCACCAGAAACCAGCTCTGCGGGCCCCTTGATCTTGGTTGGACTTCAGTCTCCAGTGCTAGGAGAAAATGAATGTCTGCTGCTTAAGCTATGCAGCCCATGCCGTATCAATCGCCAAGCCGGCCCGAACAGAGTACCACACATACAGAGACCTCTGACTACGGATCCTTAAGCTTGGAGTCCCCAGGAATGGAATCCGTGGACAGTCCACCAAGGCCTCCGTTGATCTGTATAACCAGAAAGATTCTCAGGTCTGGCCAACAGAGGCGTCAAGAATTTGAATCACCATACCAGTGTAACAGCCGGAGGAATAGCTCACATACAGTCCCAAGGCATGAATCAATTGACATTGACTCAGGGTCCTTATAATGGGGAGACACTGAGGTGAACCTGAGGGAGAAATTTGCTATAACACAGGTGAACCTTCCCCTTGGCCTTGTTCTGAAAGCACCTCTGCCCGTTGACCTTGGCAACTTGCAACTGGGAGCCGGACCAACCAAGACCTTTCAGAGGCTACTTGTAAAGTGCCTTTCCATCCATGCTGGTGCCAAGGGACCCGGAACACCCCTGCAGGAGTACCTACCGTGGAGGAGAGGGGGTGCCGATGGCATTTAGGGGGAAATGGAGCTCTTCCCTGAGTCTGCCGCTCAGTGGGCCTGGTGGGACCCTGAGCCCCTCCTTTGGGTTGATTCTACCAGTTACCTGGTAGACTTGGCGTTGGGCAACATCTGCACTTGGCCTAGAGTAACGTTCTGTTATTGTTGTTGATGTTTAGCCTCTGGGTGCACCCCTGTCCCCGACCACTGTGACTAAGAACCCCTCAGAGGGAGGAACATCTGAGTGCCCTTTAATTAAGTAATTAATTATTCATTTATTTAAGTGAGCTTGAACTCACGACCCTGAGATCAAGAGTTGCATGCTCTACCAACGGAGCCCACCAGGCGCCCCTGAGTGCCCTTTGAAACGCGCCAGACCAAGTGCCCAGCCCAGGCCATCCAGGTGAAGTGTTCCTTAGTGGCTGGCAGCTGCCAGGGCCCCCCAGAGGTCCTGTGGTTTCCTCTGAGCTCTATACTGCAGCACATTGTGTCCCAGAAGGCACTGTAGTCTCCTTCTGCGCCATCTGAGGGTTGCCCAGAGGTACGGAGTGGGAGGCTGCCTCCACCCTTTTCTTCCTATTCACCCCACGGGTACAGGCTGCCCAGGCAGGCCTCCCAACTTCAGAAACCTGCAGCCTGAGACCAGCGTCTGCCTCCTGTATACAGCCGCGCTGGCTCCCTGGCTCCCGGAGAAGGGGGTATAGCATAAGAAGGGGCAAATGGAATCAATGAGTGCTCCCGCCCCTTATCAACAGACGAAGTAAAATGTCATAGTGAATCATTATGGGAACTGCAGAGATTCTTTGCCACCATCCAAGGCTTGAGTAATGAGAACATGTGCACCCACGGCTGAAACAGGCTCTCCAGCAGGGGCCGCTCCCGGGCTAGTTCACTCTGCACCTTGGCCCTTATCATCTGGCGGATGCCAGAGTGGCCCCAAATGTTGGAGGGTAAACCAGGAAGCTCTATGCAGCCTGTGGCAAGCCCTAGCAGGAGAATCACGGCAGAGCGCTAGGATGTAATAAAGAATATGAACCAGCAACCAACATACAGTGCTGTTTCTCCCACTGCCAAGATTTGCAAGCCTAAAAGATGGGTGGGAATCAAGGAAGGGCTTCTCGTCATTGTGCTTGAGCCATCGGCAAGTTTGACTTCTCATTCCTGCTACTCTGCTGGTTTCGAGGTTTTAGTTCCCCAGAAGAAACACATCCAGTATGATCTGAAACCATGGTTCCACTGAATTGGAAACCACTCTGAGCTGCTGGAGTCGCTCTAAACAGGTGATCATGGTGTTCATGCTATAGAATGAAGACAAGTGGGAATATGAACGAGACCCAGGAGATACCCCAAGGTGCCTTCTTCACTACAAGCCCGAGGGGGCACAGAACAGAGGCTTGTGATCCTATAGAGGACCATCAACGGCTCAGCCTCTTCAGGAAGGAAGACCTGAGCATTCCCAGGAGGAAAGGAAAAAAAAAAAAAAAAAACAAAACCACGCAGGGTTGATAGAGAAGTCATAAACGGACAGGACCACCTCGTGGCTTTTGCATAAATCAGGACTATACCCTCCACCTGTGCTTCCCGGTTGATTGTCTGTTTGCTTTTTCAACTCTCTCACCTCTTCTTTAGTATTGTAAATAGGATAGTGTAGTAGTGATGAATTCACCCTTTAGGTCATGGTATTGCAGAATGTCAATATCAAGTTGGGATAAGGGCACAGCTTGAGAATTAAGGGTCATCACTGGGAGAACTTGAACTATAAACAGAGGCTCCAACACCTCACCCCCAGCTAGGATAGTTGGGAATGTTTGTATGCATAGTTCTTGGTTGTGTCGGGTAATTAAGTTATGCTGGGAGGAAATGTTTTTAGAATCCTATAAATGTTAGAAGGGTGTTTGTACATGTTAGAAATTTAAGGAGTGCAAGGTTATAACTCTCTACATTACTTTTCTATCTACTTAATATCCCCATCTTTTGGGAACTGCCAGGAATCACCGGGATTCACTATTCCAGGCCACGGCAGTGGAAATACAGGTGATGGAAAGACATTAGCATCTGGCAAAGCCCCGAAATATTGGATATCCTTCCTTGTCCAGTGGCCTCCACCTTTGAAGACTTTGGTCAGCTTGCCCAGAGTCATTCACATCCTTCAGTTCAACAAAATTTGGCTTGTGAACCTGACCTTCAGGTTCTCAAGCCATTTTCAGGAAGGATTTGAAGTGAGGTTCTCAGATTTGCAGTAGAAACACCCAAAATGAGACTTCTGGTAAGTCATGTCTTGGAAGACAAAGTTTACAAGTCTCCCACCACCTCTACCCATGTCTTGGGGACAAGGATTCTAGAGAATCTTTTTGAGATGCTGGAGAAAGGCGTCAATGCCAGTAGTCATTCAGGCGACCAGAACCAGTCTTGAGTCTGAAGGCAGTCACAGAACCGTGTCCAAGGAAGGGGGTCAAGGGTGACAGAGAAGGCCCAGGCGGAGAAGTCCTGGGTCTGGAAGCTGCGTTTGTGCCTGTAAAGTCAGATGTTGGTCAAATCAGGAGAGGCCCTGGAAGGGGGAAATGATAGAGTCAAGGTAGGAAATATTAGCATGGACAGGAGGAGCTCCTACCCGTCCAATGCTTTCGTAGGATTGCATAGGGGAGTGTGAGTTAAAGGATATCTTCTCTTGCTCTAGGGTAGTATTAGCTGTGCTCAAGAGAACTGTTTCTTACTATAATAAGTCAGTGTAAACCTTGCCAGAGATATTCAGCTCTCGAAGGTCGGATGAGCATGGAAGAGAACAGGTTAATAAACCTAAGAATACTGTAGTTACACAGGCTGTCTTTTGTGGTTTTTGTTGTTTTTTTGGTTTGGGGCTTTTTTGGCTGTGGGGTGAGAGAAGTTATCCCTGTGGGGAATTAGGGGAAATGATTTGAAAAGTGAAACACAAAACAAAAAGCCTTGTGCTCTTTGCAGTTTAAAAGTTTTAAACTGTAATTGTTTAGAAATGTGTGTATTTGATCTTCGTTTGTGGGCAAGGAGATGTGTTTTCTGAGAATAAAGTGATGTTTAATTAGTTACAGTTTCCACGTTGAGACCAATTTGCTTTTATTTGAGCGTTTGCTATAAAGAATGCTTTTTTTTTAAAAAAAAGATATTTATTTATTTATTTGACAGAGATCACAAGTAGGCAGAGAGGCAGGCAGAGAGAAAGGGGGAAGCAGGCTCCCTGCCAAACAGAGAGCCCGATGCGGGGCTCGATCCCAGCACCCTGACATCACAATCTGAGCTGAAGGCAGAGGCTCAACCCACTGAGCCACCCAGGCGCCCCGGGAATGCTTTTAATATCTCATTAAAATAAGTTTCCAGGCACCTGGGTGGCTTAGTACCTTAAAGCCTCTGCCTTCAGCTCAGGTCATAATCCCAGGGTCCTGGGATCGAGCCCCACATTGGGCTCTCTGCTCGGTGGGGATCCTGCTTCCCCCTCTCTCTCTGCCTGCCTCTCTGCCTACTGGTGATCTCTGTCTGTCAAATAAATAAATAAAATCTTTAAAAAATAAATGAGTTTCCTTGGTTAGAATTCAAATCCTCTGTCAGTGGCTGAGCCCCTGTGGCCCTCCATTGTGTGAGGCCAGTAGCGCTAGAAGGGGCTTCCAGGAATTGAGAGCCTAGCTCAGGTTCCCCCAAATTCCAGCGTCTGTGGCACCCACTGGATAGTGAATCTTACACCAAAAATGCAATGGCCTCACAATTTAAGTAATAAGAACACAATTAAAAACTAATCATCACAATGAATGCCTCCTATTAGTAATAATACTGTATATATACATATGTACACATATACATATATACATATATAAACATACATATATATTTATATATATATATAAACACACACACACACACATAGTGCTTAGAACATCCCACGGCTTACTCTAAGGGTGCATTAGCATTTCCAAGTATTCTTTTTTTTTTAAGGTTTTATTTGTTTGTTTAAAAAAAGCAGGCAGAGGGAGAAGCCGAGCAGAGAGCCCGATGCGGGACTGGATCCCAGGACCTGGGACCATGACCAGAGCCGAAGGCAGACGCTGCGGACTGAGCCACCCAGGTGTCCCTCCATTTATTTACTTGAGAGAGACAGAAAGAGAGAGAAAGAAGCAGAATCCCCACTGAGTAGGGAGCCGGACATGGGACTCAGTCCCAGGACCCCGGGATCATGACCTGAGCTGAAGGCAGACACCCAGCCAACTAAGCCACCCAGGCACCGTTTCACTCCACTTAGTGCTAGGGTTTACGAATGTATATCCGTGTATACATCTGTACGTGTGTATGTGTGTGTGTGTGTGTCCCACTGGCTCTATCACAAGCCATTTGTGAGGGGAGTTTCCATCAATTAGATTCATTTCACTTTGATCCAATAGAATCCCTTATTTTTAATGGCTACACAGTACTCCATTGTATAGTTGTGCTATTTTTATTAAACCAAAGTCCTGCTGTTGGGAAGGAAGTTCCTCTGCCCTTCAAGGTCCTTCCTGTCCAACTAAGACTCAAACTGACATGCTATAGATTAACAGAAAATCAAATTTAATAGCAGGGAATCCACACCGACAGGACACTGCAGAAACAGTGAGGCAACACGAAGCTTACAGGAAGGGAGAGGGGTAGGGTCTGAAAATAAAAGGGGAGAAAGACCATTAGGAAGGGGGGAGATGATTGGAAAACAAAGATCATCTTGGTATGCAGATCAGTTTTTTGGGTAAAGAGGAATCTCTGGGGCACCTCGTTGGCGGCTCAATCCTTGAAGCCCTGAAGTGTCAGCCTTGGCTCAGGTCCTGATCCCAGGGTCCTCAGATGGGATCGAGCCCCGTGTAGCGGGCTCCCTGCCCAGTGGGGAGTCTGCTTCTCCCTCTTCCCCTCCCCCAGCTCATACTCTCTCAAATAAATCTTTTTTTTTTTAAGATTTTATTTATTTATTTGACAGAGAGAGATCCCAAGTAGGCAGAGAGGCAGGCAGAGACAGGGGAAAGCAGGCTCCCTGCTGAGCAGAGAGCCCGATGTGGGGCTCAATTCTAGGACCCTGGGATCATGACCCAAGCCGAAAGCAGAGGCTTTAACCCACTGAGCCACCCAGGCGCCCCAAATAAAATCTTTAAAAAAAAAAAAAAGAGGACTGTTTCAAGCTTGCTTCCCAGTACAGGCAGGCAATTGATGGGGAGGTTTAGAGCTTTTCTGGCATCTGCTGGGTTCTGACTGCCTTTGACTCAAAGTCAAGGTCATACCAAGGCAGCTCTTCTCAGGGTGGCCTGCCCTGCACCCCCACACTGGCATGGGACATCTGGTTTGTTCCACCTGCTTGCTCTTACGACCGATACTAAAATGTAAGCACCTCGTCGAAGTGTCCATCAGTGTTCAGTCTGATCTCATGGATCAGTGGAATCGAAAAAGGCCAAAGCCACAGAAACAGAGGATGGGGGCTAAAGGGCAGTGAGGAGATGTTAGTCCAAGGGTACAAACTCCCCGTTAGAAGACACACAAAACTTTGGGGATTTAAGACACAGCATTGTGATCCTAGTTAATATTTTATTATACACTTGAAAGTTGCTAAGAGCAGAATCTTGACTGTTTTCACCACAAGAAACAGTAATTATGTGATGGGAGAGGTCAGCAAAGGCTGGGGGCAATCCCACTGCAGTGTAGAAGTGAATCAAACCAACACACTGGGCAGCTTCTGTTTATACAATGTGATATGTCACTTATGCCTCAATAAACCTGGAAAGCAGTTTGGAAAAATCTCAAGTTTTATAAAATAAATCTTTTTTTTTTTTTTAACCTTAAATACGTTGCTGCAGAAATTTGCTCATGCAGTTTCAGGGAGTGAGGAAGCTCTGGGCTTTAAAAGCTTTTCCTTGGAGTCTAATGTTTGCATGGAAAGCAAGGGAATCATATTCCGTGGGATTGTTCAGAAACATTTTAGGATACACGTGCACATAACAGGGCTGCACAAAGGTAGGAAGGCAGAATCTCTCTGGCCTTCTGAGGCGATTCCCGGCCCCCCTCCCCCAAATGTTCTCCTAACTGCAGTCAGTTCAGTTTTTAAGAACTTTTAATTTTTAATCAAAGCAATACATACATAGTTTGCAAAAAATCCAAGAGTGAAAAAAAGGCATATAATGAAAAGTAGTAAATCCCTGCCCATCCTGCTCAATGCAGTTCCCCAAGCCAGAGGCAAAAACATTTATACCTGTTTAGTGGTTACCTCCTTTCTTAAGAATATGCTTTTATTACTACTTTTTTGACTTGGTAACAGAAGGAATTCTAACTTCCTGCTTTCCCAATATCCCCTCCACCCTTCACTATGGCTGAATCATTATTTTTAAATCTCCTGTTGGCTACCTTGTTTGCTTTAATAATAGGATCCCTAAACCTGCTTTATTCTTTGAACTAGAGACCATCTGGACTCCCTGCTTCGTGAGAATAACGCCACCGCTCCATTTCCTCCTGTCTGCCCAACTGTCCAAGAGAGGCTAACCTTCCTATCCGGTCTTACCACCGTCGTGAAGTCTTCCCAGCTTAGCTGACCGATTTGGTCTAAAGACGGAAAACCATAACTTCTGTTTCCATCGGAATGATTATTCAAATACGGTTCACTGCAGAGCTGAGCTGCACCGGATGACTTGTCTCTGCGAGCGCCGCACGTGCCCATCCGTGATCGAGCTGATTCCCTTTCTCCCACTCCTGGCAGCTGTTCAAAACCCGGCCGCGTCTGAGGTTGCTTCCCTTTCGAAGCCTGCTTTCCTTGCACAGTCTGAAATGTTTGTTTTGCCCTGTAGCTTCTGTTCGCCATTGACTCGGTTTGGGGGATGAAGACATGTCTTCCATCAAGTTATTAATTCCCTCCAGCGTCCATCTCAATCCATCTAACGGCTTGGAATTCATTCCATTCAGCTGAAGTCTGTTCACATCTTATTCCATTTTGGGAGATTTGCTTTCCCAATTGGACCGTTGTTACACAGTTAGTTTACCTCTCGGTCCTTAGCAATCTTTCCTCTTGTTACCCCCCCCCACACACCCCGCCCCCGGGCATCCTGGGACCACCGTCGCTTTCCTCTCGTTCGCGCTGTTTGGGGTTTTACGGTTGCAAGAACGTCGCAAGTATTTCTGAGGATTTTCAGAGTTTAAAGTTCTTTCCTGCTCCTTGAACTATTTCCTAGAGAATCACCCTTTCATTCTATCTTCGGCTTTTTTGGTTATGCTATAGGCTTTCTGCAAACGATGATTTCTAGCCGCCCATTGACAGGGAAAGATAAGGCGGTGGGAAGGCAGCCCGGCGAGACCGCCGCGCGACCCTACTGGCCGCTGTGCTCCAGAGCGGGGGAGCCGGGGATGGAAGCCAGCCATCCTTCCGGGACCCCCGAAGGCCACAAAGCCAGTTGCCCTAAATGTGTACCTGCAGGCGGACGTTGAGGATCACGGAGGCCACCACGTAGAAGTAGGGGAAGTTGGTGCGCAGCCGCCAGGCCAGGTCGAAGAAGGTGATCAGCGTGCGCGTCAGCCCCTTGCAGAAGGCGCCGTACGAGCCGCGGGCCGCCGCCGAGCGCGACAGCCGCACCCCCACGGCCGACAGGGCCGCCGCCGCCGCCGCCGCCGCCGACAGAGCCGCCATCGGTCTGGTGTCGCCTCCCAGAGGGTGCCGGGAGCCAGGGGCTTCTAGCAACCTGTGCCGACCCACCGATCGACGGACCGAGAAACGCGCGCGGGGGCAGTCGGTGCGGAGGGCCCACCGGGCAGCCGCAGATGCCAGCCGCGCTGCACCGCGAACACCCTCCTTCCCAGCCGCAGCGATCGACGATCTGCGGTGGCCGGTGTTGCGCCGGGACCGCAAGGCTGAGCTGCCTTGGGGTGGGCGGGGCGCCGGAGCTCGCGAGCCCCGGGACGGGGAAGGGAGGGGGGCCGGGTGGGGGGCGGAGTGGGGACCAGAGGCTGGAGGTAGGAGGAGGGAGGGGAAGGGGAGGAGGAGGAGGGAAGAGAGGGGGAGGGGCACGTGCCTTTCCCGG
>NC_081575.1:16140644-16150330 GCF_022355385.1 Mustela nigripes
CTTGGTGGTCCTTTTTTTTTTTTTTATGTTTTAAATTTTAACGGAAGCAAAACGAAACTTGCACAAAACGTTAGAAGAGTGCCTTCGTAAACATGATCTTCAATAGCTGAGAAGCATGAACCCGTTTCCTGTTGCCTCAAATCCCTGTAGGAATTTTTTCAATCCTCAACTGTGAGCAAGTACGAACACACAAAACCTAATTCATTTTCTCAACCGTAAAATGCTTGCCTTCTGCTTTAATGATTCCAGTGACTTTGGAAATTTGGTTTTAGATCTTTAGCGTGCTTCTAAAGGGAAAAGTTATACAGACAAGTTGTTAAGACATTTTCAACAGCACAATTAGAACAATGGGAAACAGATTCCCTACTTAGTTTCACATTCCTCACCCCGCCCCCGCCACGAACTACCATTCCGTTTTCTGTGTATACTTTCAGATTTGATATGTTCATACAGTGCTCTTACCATGTCAATGATACGTAACTACCTCACTCTCTGGAACGGCTGATCACTCCCCTAACATGTATGTTGATATTTAGTCATTTATTTAACCAGTCCTCTACTGATGAAGATTCTGAATATTTCTGCTTTTTCTTATTGCAAACACTATTGCACAGAACATCAATGTACACATGAATTTTCAATTGGCAGAAAAGAATGAGGAATATAATCCTGTTTTTATTTATAAAAACAATCATATAAACATATTTAGTGTTTGAGGTCAAAAAAGTTTTGCTTTTTAATACATATGGTTGATCAATGAGACTAGGGCTGTATACAACACTGAGTGTTAATCTTGGCATCTTTTCACCAATATGAAAGGCAATAATCACTACTCATTATTCCTCTAATTTGCATTCATTTTAATTAACAGTGAAGCTGAGTGACTTTTCTAAAAAATTTTTTAAAGATTTTATTTATTTATTTGACACTCAGAGATCACAAGTAGACAGAGAGGCCGGCAGAGAGAGAGAGAGAGAGAGGAAACAGGCTCCCCGCTGAGCAGAAAGCACGATGCAGGGCTCAATCCCAGGACCCTGGGATCATGACCTGAGCCGAAGGCAGAGGCTTTAACCCACTGAGCCACTCAGGCGCCCCTCTAAAATTTTTAAAAAGATTTTATTTACTTGACAGAGAGAGACAGTGAGAGACGCAACACAAGCAGGGGCAGTGGGAGAGGGAGCCCTATGTGGGACTCCATCCAAGAACTCTGGGATCATGACCTGAACCAAAGGCAGATGCTTAAGGACTGAGCCAATGGCTTTAAATATATATATCTTGCATATCTTTCCATGTTGATACCTTATGGGCTGTGTATTATTCCTTATGGATGGCCACTAATTAACAGATGGATATTTCGATGGTTTCAAATTTTTCACAAGTATAAACAATGTAGAGATTAATATCTTCGTGTGCATATCTTTATACGCTTCTCTGATATTTCCCTGGGGTACATTCTGACAGGTGGAATTCTAGGATCAAAAGGTGTTCATCTGGGTTGCCTGGCTGACTCAGTAGACCATGCAACTCTTGATCTCGGGGTTGTGAGTTTGAGCCCCACCTTGGGTGTAGACATTACTTAAAATTAAAATCTTAAAATAAAAAGGATTTCATCTGTTAATGGATTTTGATACATGTTAAAACTGCCTTCCACACAGCTGCTACTATTGTATCCATATCCATGAACACTTTCAACTTTCCTAATAATGGGCATTGATTTTCTTTTTTAAAAAAATATTTTATTTTATTTCAGTGTTCCAAAATTCATTGTTTATGCACCACACCCAGTGATCCATGCAAAACGTGCCCTCCTTAATAGGCGCCACCAGGATCACCCCACCCCTCAACCCCCACCTCCAAAACCCTCAGCTTCTTAGAGTCCTCAGTCTCTCATGGTTTGTCTCCCTCTCTGATTTCCCCCAACTCACTTCTCCCTGGGCATCGATTTTCTTTCAAATCATTGACATTCTGATAGCTGAAAGGTATCCCACTGTTTTAATTTGCATATTGTGATTACTAGCAAGGTTAGACTTAATATGTGCATATATCTTTGCACCTCTGCATGAAAGGAATTACTGTCTCAAAGTTTTGTGGTCTTGATTTTTTTAAAAGTAAGCTCCATGTCCACTGTGGAGCCAGCGTAGGGTCTGAACTCCCCACCCTGAGATCACGACCTGAGCTGAATGGGGTGCTTAACCAACTGAGCCACCCAGGCACCCCTGCTACCTTAATTTTAATCAGTATTTCCAATTCACCAATAAGAAGGTTGTACCGATAAACACGCAGGCTAAGGGGGGCCCAGGAGCCCCCAGGGGCAGTGGTGACAGTGAGGAAGGGAATAGTTAGACAGGCTTCCCCTCTTCTCCCCTGTCTCCCTGACCCTCAGCCTGCTCAGGTCCTGGCCCCTTTATTTTTATTTTTACATTACAATTTTTGCCTGAGGCAGGCAGAACAGCATAAGCAGCCTGAAAATGATAAAATCTCAACCATGGCCTTGGGAGAAACCAAAGTAGACAAAATAGCCTACAGTGACGTGACCCGTGACCCATTAAGCAAAGGAAATGCCTTCCCCCACATCACACACTGACTATAAACGGCAATAGGCTAAAACTATTGTCTTTAGGAAATTATACAAGTCTCCTGGCTCTTCTTTCCCACGCTAGAGTGCATATACCTCAATTCTTCTATCTGCGGTCACCCACTCTTAATACATACGGGAGGAATACATTTTGCAAACTGCTATATTGGTTTAGAGAGAGAATAGGTCCAAGTGTAATCAGAGGCTTTTGTAGTAAAAGGTCCCAAATGAAACACAAGTGTTTGCCTTTCCAAATCAAACAGGAACAGTTAGAAAGAAGTGCAGAGTAAATTCATTCAGAGATTAGTGGAAGGGGTAAGGATAAAGGATCAAGAGTTTGAGAAATTCACCCAATGGATGTCGATGGGCTCCGTCTGAAAATCAGTCAGAGCCAGCAAATCTCAGGCAAAGCCTGGGTGGGGAGGGGGCAAAAGCCAGCTTCGTGGAGGAAGCATCCCAGCTCTCCAAGCATGCAGAGTGGAAGTGGGAAGATGGCACCAAAGGAGCTGGTTATTTAAAATCTATTTGAGGGGTGCCCAGGCTGCTCAGTTAGTTAAGCGTGGGACTCTTGGTTTCAGCTCAGGCCATGATCTCAAGGTCGTGAGATCGAGCCCCACATCAGGCTCTATACTCAGCACAGAGTGGGCTTGTCCCCCTCGGACAGTCTGCTCCTCCACCCCTCCCATACACTCTCTCTCTCAAATAAAGTCTTAAAAAAAAAAATGTATTTGACAAATGGTTGAGTAAGTGCATTTGCACCACGGCCCCCCACCCCCCAGCTAGTTATCTCCAGGATGAAAATGGGCAGTGTTTCTCTAAAGAAACTGGGTGGTGTGCTTGAAAGGGGAAGGCTCCAGAAGCAGGGGATGGAGATGGAATTGGTGCCTGTGGTAGACAGTAAAAGTAGCGCCAAATGTTTCCCCTCCCTGAATCCCAAATTTTGTGTGGACTTTGTAGATCCTGTCATCAAGAAATGGTCTGCTGGGGTGCCTGGGTGGCTCAGTGGGTTAAGCCTCTGTCTTCAGCTGAGGTCGTGATCTCAGGGTCCTGGGGTCGAGCCTCGAGTCGGGCTCTCTGCTCAACGGGGAGCCTGCTTCCTCCTCTCTCTCTGCCTACTTGTGATCTCTGTCCGTCAAATAAATAAATAAAATCTTGAAAAAAAACATGGTGTGCTGCTTTTTTCTGGAATCTGCCATATGACTGGCTTTGATTAACAGGCCATTGGCAAAAACAGTGCAGCAGGATGAAGTGGAGACCAAGGACCATGAAGAAGGCCGCTAAGGTAGCGTAATAACTATGTCCCACCTGTCTTCCTAGCCATCCCCCAAAAGGACCTGCAGTGATTTCCCAAGGTAACTGTTCAGAGGAGAAATAAAAAACCCACACCATCCAGGGACTTTTGGACAGGGCTCTGAGCTAACCCTAAGCCTGGGGACTCAGAGCAACATTAGTGCCCAGTCAGAGCACAGGCTAAGGAAGGTCAGATGATAAATGGAGTTTGGGCTTAAATCCAATGTATGCTGGGCCCAGTGGGCATAAAAACTTGCTCTGTAGTAATTACCCGAGTTCCTAGATTTTCAGTTCTAATATATGGAACCAACAACTGGCCAGACACCCCAACTGGCTCCCTGACCTGTGGAATGAGAGTTTTTCTGTTAGGAAGGGCGCGATGGAAGGCCGGAACTTCCTTCCCCTTCCAATGGCAGCAAAATAGCAAACATAAAGCACTTATTTTCCTCTCAGATACTCTCCCAAGCGCTTTGCAGACATGAACGCATGATGCCTCAAAACTACAAAAAACACTACAGAAAAAACCCAATAGCGCTCAAAGGAGACACTATCATTGCACACCTTTTACAGAAAAGGAAATTAAGGCATTGAACATTTAAGTCACTTGCCCAAGGTCATTAGCGTCATTCCACCAATTATGGTGGAACCAGAATTGAAACCTCAAACCCGTTCGGGTCCGCGCTCTTAAGCTCTACGTTCTCCTCTTGGAAGAGCAAACCCAAACCAATACTACAGGCATGGAGGACTCCCAGAAATCGGGGCCACAGTCAAGACTCAAACTTCCAGGGTAATGAGCCCTATCACCTTCCTGTTCGATGTACCTGTTTGGCTAGTGAAGAGTATAGGGGGATCTTGAAACAGATGTGATAGCAGGTTATGGAGGCACAGGTAAGGCTCCTGAGCAGGAGTTCGTGAGATCGAGCCCCACATCAGGCTCTATACTCAGCAGGGGAAGGCCGGAACTTCCTTCCCCTTCCAATGGCAGCAAAATAGCAAACATAAAGCACTTATTTTCCTCTCAGATAAGTGGAAGGAGCAGGGGTTCGCTCTCCTGGGGTGACATTGTCGGCCACACTGCCTTCCCTTTTTCCACCAACAGCCATCGCTTCATGGGGACTGGAATGGCCTGACTTGTTTCCCTGCTGAATTCATATGCTGAAGCCCTAATCTCTAGTATCACAGAATGTGACCATATTTAGAGATAAGGCCTTTAAGCAGGTAATTAAGGTGAAATGAACACCACCGGTGTTCTTAGATGAAGAGGAGATTAGAACACAGATAGGCCCAGAGGGAAGATTATGTGAAGGTACAGGGAGAAACCAGACAAGGAAAGAGGCCTTTGAAAGAAACCGACTCTGCCTATGTCTTACGTCTGACTTCTGAGTTTCCAGAACTATAAGAAAAAAAATTTCTGCTTTTGAAACCACCTCGTCTGTGATACTTAGTTGTGGCAGCCCTCTCAGAGTAATCCAGGGACCTGGCTATAACCAGTTGTCTCAGGGATCTCTAGGCTTCTCTTAGATCTGTAGACCTCTCTATAACCAATTGTCTTAGGGTATCCTATAGAACCAGTAGCATACGTGTAGATAAATAAGAGGAGATTTATTTTTGGGATCGTCTCACATACAAGGTAATGGAGGCCAGGAAGTTCCACTGTCTACCGTCTGAAACCTAGAGAACCAGGAAAGCCCGTGGTTGAATTTAGCTCCAGTCCAAAGGTCTGAGAACCAGGAACTTCATCCAATGTCCAAAAGCAGGAAAGACGGACATCTCAGCTCAAGAAGAAGGAATTTTCCCTCTCTTCACCTTACTGTTCCGTTCAGGCCTTTGAAGGATTGGCAGCTGCTAGCCTCCATGGGTGAGGGGCGACCTCTTTACTCGATCAAAAATTAAATCCCTTCCAGAAACACCCTCGTAGACATACACAGAAGGATGTTTTACTAGCTATTTGGCCTCCCTCAGCCAGGTCAAGTTGACACAGAAAATTAACTATCGCATCAGTTGTTTGATGAGGAGATGATTCAAAGCTATGTAAGTCCAGTTCACATGACAGAAAGGCCCCAGCCAGAAGCGTACCGCTGTGGCATCACAGCCCCTCACAGATAGCCCAAAATATTCTCTGAGAACATAGTTTCTATTTTTTTAAGATTTTATTTATTTGTCTGACAGAGAGACAGAACGAGCAGAAAGAGCAGCAGGCAGAGGAGAATCAGGCTCCCTACTGAGCAGGGAGCCTGACATGGGACTCGGTCCCAGGACCCTGAGATCATGACCTGAGCCAAAGGCAGATGCTTAACTGACTGAGCTACCCAGGTACCTCTGAGAACATTGTTTTAAGTGGTGTATCTGGTTGTTCACTTTGCTCGGAAGGAGAAATGGCCTAAGGATATGGCTCTACACTGATGTTCAGGGACTTGGAAAGAACAAAATTTAAAGTATTGGTGACAAGAAGGTTTTTCAAAAGTGATATGTGGTTGGACCTCTAGGGATGGTCACAGAGCATAAACACATCTGTGTTTCATAAAAATGCCCAATAGAAGTCATCAGTTGGGGTAAAGGCTGGGATAAAGGCTCAGTAATCGTGTGCACAAGATGACTTGCCTAAGAATGTCAGCCTTTTCCCCCAACCACTCTGAAGCTTGCTCGGAGGCCCATGTACAAAGTGGCCCATGTACAAAGGGATGGAGGCTCAGTGTGGGGTCAGCCACTGGGACTTCCCTCCCCGAGGCGGATCTAGCCATCAGAACAGTTGAGTGTTCACTCCCAACCTGTCACTGGCAGGCCAATGCCACATCCCTGATATATACCATTTTCCTGTGGCAAGAGGAGGCTCCAACCAGCCATCTGGGGGCAGGGTGATGACAGGGGCCCCTTCCGTCATGGAGGGGGGCTTCCCTGCTCAGCTGATACCGCTTACAAGGGCATGATACCCCACTCAATGCTGCTTCTGACAATGGCACTCACTTTACAGCAAAAGAAGGCAAGAAAGAGCTCAAGAGAATTCGCACAGGTCATACCTTTCCCTAGTCGTATCTTATTTTCTATCATCTGGAAAGGTGGATTGCCTGTTCCACATCCATTCGATAGTAGTTTCTTCTCGTTGCCTTGATTTTAGCCCTACGCTAATACTGCGGTTGAGCTGTTCTGCATCTAAGCTCCACATGTCCCTAGACCAACAGGACAGATGAGAGTTTGACTGGTGTGATTGATCCCGAACATCAGGAGATGTTTCATTGCTCTTTGTGCAGCAGAGAGGATTAAGAGTGAGACTCGGGGGCCCCCCTCCCCATCCTGCGGTGTTCCCCGGTCAAAGTAATGAAAGATTAGAGCGATATCATCCAGGCGGCACTACAGAGGGCTCACGTCTCTTGGAAATGAAACTTTTTTTTAATAAAGACTTTATTTATTTGAGAGAGAGAGATAGAGTGAAAGGGGCAGAGGGAGCCCAACGTGGGACTTGCTCCTGGGACTCCAAGATCATGACCTGAGCTGAAGGCAGATGCCCAACCCACTAAGCTACCCAGGCGCCCCACTCAGAAATGAAGCTTTACGTCGGTCTGTCAGGCAAAAAGAAACCAGCTGAGAGCAAGAGAAAACAGAAGGGGTAGTAGAAGAAAAGTTTTAAATACCAACTATGGCCTTGTAACTAGTTTCAGAAACAAAATGGAAGTAGCTGCTCATGTTTCCTTTTTTCCTTATTTTGGGGTGTGTGTGTGTGTGTGTGTGTTGTGGGTATGGCAACATATTCTCTTCACCCTGTCCCTTATATAGGGTATGTTGATGGTAGTAGAACTTCACAATTTCGTGCACAAATTACAGAATAGCAGTATATAACTGTGACGGACTTAGAGATAAATGAATATTGAACCACAATCTTTTGTACATTTTCTTTTTTAAAAAATATTTTTAAAATTTATTTGCCAGAGATCACAAGTAGGCAGAGAGGCAGGCAAAGAGAGAGAGTGGAGGAAGCAGGCTCCCTGCCGAGCAGAGACCCCGGGATCATGACCCGAGCTGAAGGCAGAGGCCTTAACCCACTGAGCCACCCAGGCACCCCTGCATTTTCTTTTTTAAAGAAGCTCCACACTCAACCTGGGGCTTGAGCTCCAGACCCCCAAGATCAGGAATCACATGCTCTACTGACTGAGCCAGCCAGGCGCCCCTCAACAGTCTTGAATTTAGAGCTGCATGTGATCATTCATGAGACACTGGGCATCCCCTATTGGGAAAAAATTGGGAGTGATTTGTTTTGTACAAGGCATGGTTGTGCTATGTTAAGTGGGAACATGGCATTATAGGAGAGGAAAAGTTTTCCCTTCTTCCCTTCTAGATTCATTGCCTAATCTAATAATTAAATTGACATAAAACAGATTAATAGGAGAAAAACAAATTTAATTTCATACATACAGCAGTTCCTGAAAACACAAGACTCAAGGGATTGATCAAAGCAGGCAGCTTTTAACCTTTTCAACAAAGAAATAACAAATTTGTGAAGAATTGATGAGGCAAAGAAGTTTGGGCTTAGGGTAGTAAATTGGTGAAGTAACAGGGTTTCTTTATAAAGGCTTCTTGGCTTTGAATTCCCTACTTCTGGTGATAAGGATGCATTCTATTTTCCTGGTACAGGGTACCTCCCACATGGGAGAATGATTTCCTGTTTTCACAAGAGGATCAGAGTGTCCTTGCACTGACTATTTCTTAAGTAACTTTATTCTTTCTCTTCCCCCGCCCCCCCCCTTAAGTAACTTTGACTCAAAAAAATCAGTATGTCAAAGTGGCAAATTTTGGGGCAGACCGCCCTGAACCCCATCTTTTTTTTTAAGTCATCCTTACACCCAGTGTGGGGCTTGAACTCACAACCCCAAGTTCAAGAGTTGCCTGCTCTACCAAATGAGCCAGCCAGGCACCCCCGAACCCCATCATTATTGTTGCTATCATTGTTTTTATTTAGAATTTTAAGTGTGGAAAAGATTGTATATGCACTCATCATTATTCGAGTCTAAACTATTTCTGAAAACATGTTAGAGCCCACCTTTTTGGATAGCAGAACTCTATCTTTTCTCAATTTAAATGGGAAAAATAATAATGCTTCCCATCTCATCCAAACCAATTTTCCCGAATGTCATGAAAACACCAAAGGCTTCTGCATAATATAAAGCACTTATAATCCAACCATCTAGTAATTTAATATTTCGTGAACTCACTGGTTAACAGGTACGCAGTATGATGCATTTTGACAATATCACACAGTATGGAGTATGAATTATACTCTCCTTCCACATTACAGGAAACACAGTCTGTAGTGTAAATGGGGCCAAGTCTTATGTTTACATTTTATCTGCTTTATTTTGTAAATTATCATGCTATAATGTAACAGTGTGCTATTGGAAAGAGATAAATACACATATCACTGGAACAAAATATAGTCCAGAAGTCCACCCACACACATATGGCTAACTGATATGTTACAAAGACGAAGAAGCAATTTGATGGAGAAAGGATAGCCTTTTAGCAGACATGTTGAGATAATTGAAGGTCAATAGGCAAAAAAAAAAAAAAGAAAAATTATACCTTGACCTAAAAATGACACCTTATTACAAAGTTCATCCAAACCAGATTATAAATGTAGATGTAAGACATAAAATGGCAAAAATTCTTTTTTTAAAGGATTTTATTTATTTTTCCTTTTTGTGTTTTAGTTTCAGTGGTAGAGTTTAGTGATTCATCAGTTGCATATAATAGTCAGTTCTCATCACATCCCATGCCTTCCTTCATGACCAGCACCCAGTTACCCCCATCTCCCCACCCCCCTCCTGCCATC
>NC_081575.1:16150430-16224684 GCF_022355385.1 Mustela nigripes
GTGTGTGTGTGTGTGTGTGTGTGTGTGTGTGTGTGTGTGTAACATGTCTTCTTCATCCATTCATCTGTAGATGGACATCTGGGATCTTTTCATAGCTTGGCTATTGTGGACCTTGCTGCTATAAATTTAGTTTATTTTAAAGATTTTATTATGTATTTATTTGAGAGAGAGAGAAAGATTGAGGGCAAGGGAGGAGCAGAGGGAGAGGGACAAGCAGGCTCTGTGCTGAGTGCAGAGACCAACATGGGGCTCGATCCTATGACCCTGAGATTGTGACCTGAGCCCAAACCAAGAGTCAGATGCTCAACTGACTGTGCCCCCACCCCCAGGTGCCCCCAAACAAAGCTTCCACTGTCTTAGAGGAAAGCACAGGAAAAAAATTGTGTGTGACCTGGGATCGTGCAAAGAATTTTTATCTGTGACATAAAAGTACGATCCACAAAAGAAACAATTGATAGATTAGACTTTATCAAAAGTAAAAACTTGTGCTCTTTAGAAGTCATGGGTAAGGAAATGAAAAGACTAGGTATTGTGGGGAGTTGTACAGAATCTGAGATTTTACCCTCCTTATCAGCCAAAAGGTTAATTTGTTGCTGCTTCGTGGATATTGGCAAAAGACTCGAGATTCCCGAGTGTGAGAAAATGACCTTATTACTCCTGGCAAAGCAATGTAGCCAGAGCATCTGAAGAGTGCTCATGCTCGTTCCCCGTGCTCCCTAAGTCCCACAGGGGCGATGCCGCGGACCTCTCATGCGTGTTGGCATGTGCAGTGGGCTTCATTACAGGAGAGGAACAGCAAGCTGAGGGAATTCACTGGTTTTAGGGCAAGTGGTAACAAGCCCTCTCCGTGTAGGGGAAGACGTCACCTCATCGCTCAGGGCCGTTGGCCTGGATGCAAAAACATTGCTGAGAAATGGCCAAGCAAAGAGCAAGTCAGGGTCGTCCAGTCTTTGCATGCCTGGCAAACAATGTAGGAAGGCACTCACGCGTATGGTGGGTTGCCTCTCCCAACGCGGCACCCTCTAGCCCCACCCACTTGTAGCTCCTCTTTTGGACTCTAAGGATATAGTCTGAAGCCAGACTGGTATCCATCGCACAGAGGGGAGCTTAGACTCTTCTGATGATCTTCATTGTCCTTGTCAATAATTATAAGGGGTTGGGATCCTGGCTCAGTGGGTTAAGCGTCTGCCTGCAGCTCAGGTCGTGGTCCCAGGGTCGTGGGATGGAGCCCCACATCGGGCTCCCTGCTCAGCGGGGGTCTGCTTCTTCCTCTGCCTGCGGCTTTCCCTGCTTGTCCTCGCTCTCTTGCTCTCTTTGACAAATAAACAAATAAACTCTTTAAAAAAAAAAAGGTGATGAGATGAGCCCTGGGAGGCACAGTCCAAGGTCTGAGGTAGTCAACCTGTCAGGAGTGAGCAGGGTCAATGGCCCGTGCAATTTGGCCTGCTTTGCGCCCAGTCCCTGTCGGCAGATGTGTTGCATGTCTGATGGCAATCTCACTGGTGAAGCCTTGGTCAGCAGCTTGATTGTAGTTGGTCTCACTGGAGAACGGACCTCTACTGTGGGCATCTCTGTGAGTGACCCCAACAGTCCCATAAGCATTCATAGTTAGTTTGCCCAGTTTTGGGACCCCAGAGAGGGGTGTCTTTTTTTTTTTTGTAATCTCTACACCCAACATGGGGCTCAAACTCATGACCCCAAGATCCAGAGTCACACACTTTTCCAACTGAGCCAGCCAGGTGCCCCAAGAGAGGAGGTCTTTAATCTGCTGGTCTATACTTTTTCTTTTTTCTTTAAGATCTTATTTATTTATTTGACAGAGATCACAAGTGGGCAGAGAGGCAGGCAGAGAGAGAGGGGGAAGAAGGCTCCCTGCTTAGCAGAGAGCCCGATACTGGGCTCGATCCCAGGACCCTGAGATCATGACCTGAGCCGAAGGCAGAGGCTTAACCCATTGAGCCACCCAGGCGCCCCAAGTCTGTACTCTTTCAAGTGGCAGATCAGATGGCTAGGCCATCGGCAACAGCCCTGGAGTCAGTAAAAATGTAACACGTTTCATCAAGGGGAGGGTTGGCCAGATGTCTGAGAGCAGCTGGTTCATAGGAGTTCTGACGTGCCAGCCATTGGCAGGGCAGTTCTGGGCATCAGAGGCTGGGGGTACTCACGCCAGGTGCTGACAGCCAGCCCCCTCACACACACCGTGACAAATAGCAGGGGAGTCTGTCCGAATCCTCATGTCGGTGTCCTCGACGGGAGACAAAGCTTCCACTGCTTTAGGCACCACGTCGTAGTGAAAGCCTGGGACACATCATTGTCCTGACGCATTTTCACAACGGTAGATTGAAGTGGCACAGAGCGCCCCATCCACGAGTCACCTGAACTGATTTTCTTCATGGAGAACTTTATTCAAATCCTATCAATTTTTTAAAAAGATTTTTATTTATTTGCCAGAGAGAGGGAGAGAGAACTCAAGCAGGGGCTGAGCAGGGAGCCCAAGGGGGGACCGGGAATCCTGACCTGAGCCAAAGGCCGACGCTCAACCGACTGAGCCACCCAGGCACCCCTCAAACCCTGTCAGTTGGACTCAGGCTCTTTGTGTTCCATACGGGAGCATGGACCAAGGAGTAGAGCAGCCTCTCTGGGCATCTCTGCCTGGGAAGCGGGAACGGGGAGGGGACACGGCTGGAGGAGGCTGGCTTGAGGGAAAGGGCTGGAGGCTTTGTCTCCTTGTCTCCTAGCCCCAGGAGTTACCTGCTGTTTACCTCCTGCCGCTGGGCCTCCTCACAGGCCACCACTCTAGCGGGGACCCCTCAAGCCCTGGGCCGCCTCTGTGAGCAGTGCTCCTGCTGCCAGAGGACCAGGGGGCTGGTGACTCGGATGCTGGTGGCCAACAATCCTGAGTTTGAGTCCCTCTCCCTGCAAGTTCCCCCACATATTCCTTTTCCAAGCAGCTGAAATCCTGGTAGAGGAGGAGGCAGCCATGTGGGGGTGTGGAGGCAGGGAGAGGTCTCTGGGAGCAGGCGAAGCTGTTTGTCACGTTCAGTTCTGAGCCGCTGCCCACTCGGGCTCACCAGATGAACTTCTGATGGTCTTCATTACTTAACGGTGGGTATCCCTGCTCGGACACTGTGTATTTCAGCTTTGGTGACCCCTTGAATCAGACCCCATAGTCCTATCCCCTTCCAGCTTGGACCCCATGGCCTGCTGCCCCACTGGCAGGATGACATCCCTTGCTCCGCCCACCCAGAGGAGAGGGATCAAGAACGAAGGACCCCAACTTAGAGAAAAAGAGATCCCACTTGTAGTGACCAGAGGCAGGGGTGGAGGCAGCGAAGATTGGAGGAAGGTGGTCAAAAGGGTCACATTTCCAGTTGCGAGACACGGGGACGCTGTTAGGAGAATAAATCTTAATGATACTGACTGATAGATCAGAGCCACTAACTGGAAAAACGAAAGGGTGAGCCCTGGTGTGTGCTCTGCGGGGCCAGCTGCTCTGGGCTGGGAACCCCGATGCGGCCGGACACATGGAGAGCACAGCTCTTGGCTGAGGTTGCCAACACTGTTGCCCAGCAATCTCAGATAAATTCACCCCAGGGAATCCAGTAACTCAAGAGATGAGGGTCTGGGAAAGAGAAAGGGAGAAACGTGTTTCAGGTGCTGGCATCTGGGGGTCGGTGCGTGTTCAACCCACGATCATGAGCCCTGAAAGGGGACGTGTTGGGTGTGGTCTTCAAAGCTCTCCGGGCTTTTCTCTGGCAGTTGGAATGTTTTGGTCACGATAAAACGCAATAAGAAATAAGGACAATAGGTTTTAGTTTGAGCACGAGTTAAACAGTCTTGGCTGTTTCTGATTGTAACTGTTGGGGTCTGTATTTGAACAAAAGGGCTCACTAACACTATGAGTTCTTTCATCACAAAGAAAACATTTTCCCCCATTTCTTTTTATTGTATCTCCATGAGATGACAGATGTTAGCTTAAGTTATTGTGGTCATTGTTTCACAATATATGGAAGTCAAACCTTTATGCTTCCCACCTGAAACTCGTACAGTGATGTATATTGGTTGTATTCCAATAAAAACGCAGGCTCGGGGGGAGAGTTAGGTACCCAGTGGAGGAATCTTGTGATGGAGCCCAGGAGAAATTTTGTGTGATAACCGAAAATGCCTTGGAGAATGGTGACTTCTGAAATGGATACTGAGTCCCAGGAAAAGAAGGTGGTTTGAGGGGTGCCTGGGCGGCTCAGTCGATTTAATGTCTACCTTCAGCTCAGGTCATGATCCAAGTGTCCGGGGATGGAGTCCCGCATCAGGCTCCCTGGTCAGCAGGGAGTCTGCTTCTCTTTCTCCCTCTGCTGCTCCCCCTGCTTGTGCTCTCTCTGTCTCTCCCTCTGTCAAATAAATAAATAAAATCTTTAAAAAAAAAAGTAGGTGGTAGGGGGCACGACCTTCTAGAAGGGCCATTGGCCTGGATGCAAAAACATAGCCTGCATGTGTGGAGAGCCTCCTTTTGGGATGGTAGCTACTAGAAAAAAGGAGAGGAAGAGAACTCAGGTGTCAACAGGTGTGTTTTTTCAGTCTTACCAGTATTTAGCCTCTAACGTTCATTAACAGGAAGGACAGTGGGAGAACCTTATTCCTCACTTGCCCACCATCTGGGCAAGAGTTTTCCCTACTGCATCGCAGGAAGGTTTCCCACACACCTTACCTGGCTTGTGTGGACCCTTGTCCTCTTGTGCAGAGTCCCTCCCTCCGTCAGCTTCTCATCCGTATCACCAGAACGATCAAAGCAGTGCTTGAACCCACTGCGTGGGATCTGAGACTTTATCCTGCCTACACACTAACAGCTTAGCCTGTTCCTGTTCCGTGGATGCTGGCGGAAGACTGCAGAGTCCGAGACAAGGTGCTTCAGAATTCACTGTAAAAGTAGTAGCCAGAGCACCTGTCTGATGCTTGGACCGGTCCCCACGTGCCCAGGGCCTGCGGGGGCGATGCAAAGGGCCAGTTGTGGGAGCCTGTACGCAGGGGACCGTGTTACAGGAGAAGACACCGAGTTCGGGGGATTCACTGGTTTTGATGACCGACAGAAGCGGACCCACTCTTTATCTGGGGCATGACAGAATGCTCCTCAGTGTGAGAAATGCTCAGGATACTTGGTGGTTAAGGCCTTACCCAGCAAGGCTGTGGAGGGACACACATGGCCCATGGTGAATTGCTTGTCCCAACAGACACAAGCTGGGAGAAAAGATTGCAAATCACCTATCTGACAAAGACACATATATCTGACAAAGACCTTTTATCCAAATCACATATAAAGCGCTCTCAAAACAACAGAC
The DNA here is from genome assembly GCF_022355385.1 of Mustela nigripes. Classification (NCBI taxonomy): domain Eukaryota; kingdom Metazoa; phylum Chordata; class Mammalia; order Carnivora; family Mustelidae; genus Mustela; species Mustela nigripes. The sequence goes on from NC_081575.1 coordinate 16,155,764, forward strand.
CACGAATAACTCAATTACTCCGTCTTGTCGGCTTCGGATTGATGTTCCTCCTTGACAAAACTCCAGCCAGGCTCCTCTGAGCCCTCTTCTCGATTAGGCCTCAACCTTGGCCTATAAAGAAGTGAATGTAGAGACTTCTTTTAGGCAACAGGCTTGAGCAATGGAATGCAGAAAGGACCACAACCCCCCTCTGGCTGAATCCAGGAAGACCCGTTAGGTGACCTACCCTTGAAATACCCATAAGCCCTCACTGACCAATGGGCTACTTAGGACCAGACACAGTTACCAAAAAAGGGAGAAATCCGAAGATTGCCATACCCCCTCCGCCTCCCCCCTTTAAAAACATCTCCCGCCCCCTGTTCCTCCTGGCACACAGCCTCTCCCCTGCTATTCTGAGCACAGATCCCTTGCAGTGTGTTCCAGAAACTTCTATCTCCTTTGCTCTGCTTCAGGTGAATCCTTGTACTGCCTGTGCCACCGGCTTTCATGCGATCGTCACCCCACTCTTGGCGGCCCCTGGCCAATCAGGAGAGACACCCCGTTTGGACACCACAGTGAACAAACACCAATATAGTTTTAACAGCTCAAGGCCTCAGCCCTAGGATGAAACTAGTCCCCCTTAAAGTACCTGCATGGGAAAACTCAAGGCTTCAAAAAACATTGACTGTTTCAGTCAGCCCCTAAAGATAGGGCCCCTGTTTCCCAGTCTCTGTGAGAGAGTAGGGCCTAACCTTAATGGTGACAAGGTAATAAATCCAGAGGGGTTTCGTATGGACCAATGCTCCTCCCCCCACTTCCCATTTTTTACAATTACTATATTTTTTAGAGTGGGGGAAGTGAGAGACGGAGAAAGAGGGAGGGAGCTCAGGGATGGGGACAGAGGGAGAGAATCTTCCAGCAGACTCCCTGCTGAATGGAGAGCCCAGCTCGGGGCTCCTTCCCACGACCCTGAGATCATGATCTGAGCCAAAGCCCAGAGCCCGCCACTTAACCTACTGAGCCACCCAGCCACCCCCCTGCTTAATGAGTCCCCTCACTTACTGCCATCCTGCTTTTCATACTTCCTTTAAAATGCCTGGTGAGGTCACCTCCCCTCCACACATTCATGCTTGCCTCCTTTCCCTGTTGCAATAGTTAAGATCCTTCTCTACCAGTCTAATGTCTGGCTTTGTCTATCTTTGACACTACCACCAATAGCTACAGGTACTCAAGCCTTCTAGAAGCTACTTGTCATTCACAAAGCGTGAAGAAGGCAGGCCCCAGAGGAAAGGGGCCGGGGAAAATGAACATACTTGACACATTAATAGGGTGGGATCATGGCCTTGTTTTCATTCCTCATATGACAACTTCCTTTGTTGTTGCTACAAAGTTGTTTTGTAGCAAAGTAAAAAAAAATTCTAGGTGTGAAAAAAACACAAAACCAAACCAAACAAAAATTATAGATGTGAAAATGCCTGTCCTCCTCAATCAATACTTCCAGACACGGGGCGCCTGGGTGGCTCAGTGGGTTAAAGCCTCTGCCTTCGGCTCAGGTCATGATCCTGGGGTCCTGGGATCGAGCTCCACATTGGGCTCTCTGCTCAACAAGAAGCCTGCTTCCTCCTCTCTCTCTGCCTGCTTCTCTGCCTGCTTGTGATCTCCGTCTGTCAAATAAATAAATAAAATCTTAAAACAAAAAAACAAAAAAACAAAACCTTCCAGACCCAATGCCGGGTTAGGATGAAGGAGTCAGTCCCAAACATAATGAATGTTGAAGGCACTATCTAGAAGATGGAGTTACCGTCCAGAGCTCACCATGTGTCCTGACTACTCAGGAATTCAGGGAGAGAGCGGTGACAGGGGAGGCTTGTGGCAGAGGTATTTTGGAGACAGAAGGCTGCCTCACACATGACAAGTTTTCCACAGTGAAAGTGTGTGATGTTGTTACAATCGCTCACATCCAGGCTTGAAGCCTCCTACTTACTAGTCTGTGTCATGATGAGGGGAAAGCCCAGAGCTTCTGCTCAGGGACTTGAAGTGATCATTGCCTTCTGACTGTCCCTGGTCACAAGCAGTGGCATACCTCAGGGTGTGTGTGTGTGTGTGTGTGTGTGTGTGTGTTGTGGGGTGGTGTGAACCTTTACGGGGCCAGCAGCACTGCTATCCGCTTTTGTGGTAAGACAGGGAACAGGCCTCCTACTGGCACGAAGCCACCTCAGCATGTCGGGCTGCCAGCTGGGAGAGAATGGTGGCGGAGCGGAGTGTGTTCTTTACAGGACATAGGACATCGTTATTATGGCCACAAGCTTCTTGTCAGCTTCCCTTTACCCCTACCCCCCCCCCAACCACACCCCAGTTCACGAAAGCAGAGACAGGATAGCTGAAGAGCGTAAGGGGCGGAAACATTTAAGTTCATCAGTAGTGAGGGGAGCAAGTTGTATATTTATCCTGAGCTGATTATTTTTGAGAGGTTGCAGAAACAGAAGCTCTAAAAACCCAGCAGAAGTTACCCTTTTGTAGGGACATTTATATTTATAAGGGAAATCTCTATTTTTAAGAGTGTATCCCTGGCTGTATAGGGAAGACGGTGGGGGGGTTGGCTCTAAATGTCCAGAAATGACTTATTTTATTAAAAAAAAAAAGGTTTTATTTATTTGACAGAAAGAGAGAGAAAGAGAGAGAGAGAGAGAGCACATGAGCCAGGGGGAGAGGCAGAGGGAGAGGGAGAAGTAGACTTCTCACTGAGCAGGGAGCCTAGCATGGGGCTCAATCCAGGAACCCTGTGATCAGGACCTGAGCTGAAGGCAAATGCTTAAGACGCTTAACCAACAGAGTCACCCAGGCACCATTAAACTGTTTGTCACTGGTGAAGGTAATGAGTTAAATCTGCGTAAGAACCTTACCCTTGGTTACTGTGCTTTTCCTAGTAGTCTCCCAAAACTGACTCCCCATCCCAACATCTTTTTTTAAGTTTACTTTTTTTAAAAGTAATCTCTACACCAAACATGGGGCTCAAACTCATGACCCCGAGATCAAGAGTCACATACTCTGGAGACTGAGCCAGCTACACGCCCCACACCCGCCATCTTCTTTTCTCTTTAGCTAAAAGCGGTAGTTAAGGTGATGGCTTCAGCCATTTGGGATGTTCCAGTTTCCTGGGTCTCTGCCACATACACAGAGATACACATTTTTAAATAACAAAAACTCAACCAAGTCCATTTTAAAGATGTAATTGGCTTTATTAAATGATTCACACAATCGGGCAGCATCCCATCTATCAAATAGAAGGTGCTCCAAGAAGTCATACAAAGTGGAAGGTTTTTTTTTTTCTTTTAAGATTTTATTTATTTATTTGACAGAGATCGCAAGTAGGCAGAGAGGCGGGTAGAGAGAGAGGGGGAAGCAGGCTCCCTGCGGAGCAGAGAGCCAGATGTGGGGCTCGATCCCAGGACCCTGAGATCATGACCTGAGCTGAAGGCAGAGGCTTTAACCCACTGAGCCACCCAGGCGCCCACAAAGTGGAAGGTTTTAGTAGGAGAGTGGGGCAAGAAGTCACTGGGGAGGGCGAGATTATTCCGGGCCAGTGGGCTTTCCCTTAGGTTAAGAAAAGATGGGGTCTTGTCAGGCAGATTACTTCATCTTTCTTTGGGGAATGGAGGGCCCAGGAGGTTGACTCCTTGGCCCAGAAGGTTGACTCCTTGGCCCTGACTGCAGAAGTCCTGACTGACCAGTTAAAACTACATTTCTGCAATTAGATCAGGCATTAAGCCCCAGTTTGGGAACTCAGTTTACATGACACCATCTTGGGCCTGTAGTTTTCTTTTTAAGAACACGTTATTGGGGGCACCTGTGTGGCTCAGTGGGCGTTCAGCCCAGGTCATGATCTCAGGGTCCTGGGATTGAGCCCCGCATCAGGCTCTCTGCTCAGCAGGGAGCCTGCTTCCCCCGCCCCCTGTGGGCCTCTCTGCCTATTTGTGATCTCTGTCTGTCAAATAAATAAAAATAAAATATCAAAAAAAGAGAACACGTTGGGGCGCCTGGGTGGCTCAGTGGGTTAAGCCTCTGCCTTCAGCTCGGGCCATGATCTCAGGGTCCTGGGATCGAGCCCCGAATCAGGCTCTCTGCTCGGCAGGGAGCCTGCTTCCTCCTCTCTCTCTCTGCCTGCCTCTCTGCCTACTTGTGATCTCTCTCTCTGTCAAATAAATAAATAAAATCTTTTTTAAAAAAGAGAGTACACGTTATTAAACTTCTGTTTTTCTCCTGTTTAACCCACCTCAACCGAGAAAGAATCCACTGAAAATATAAGCAAATGGGCATTTATTTGGGCAATTAAAATTGCAATTCTGGAGACACTGATTCTGGCAGAAACCAGATTCCTGTTCTGAGGAAGACAAAGAAGGGCCAGAGTTAGAAAAAAGTAACAAGTGTGGCTCTCATTTAGTTCCTTCGGGCAAAACAGGGATTGAAACTAGCTTAACTGGGATTGGTTGGGTTTATTTGCAAATGAGGGACTGAAATTTGTTAAAGTGCATTGGCTTTCAAAGTGAAGAATGCTGAAGAATGTGGATAATCTAGTTGCCTTGGTGAGGAGGTGAGGGGGGCACCTGGCTGAAAAGGTTTTAAGAAGTTAATCGTTTCTCCCACTGAGGGCATACATAAATTCCACCTCACAATCCTAGATCCTATTTTGAGAGAGATTCTCTTAGTTAGGATTGCTTGCTCTGTTTGGAAATCTACTTTTACATCTGTCTTGAATTATTAGAGCAGCCAAAGAACCTAGAAGGTGGAAAGGAATTTTTTTTTCTTCCCAGCAGTAGCCAAAGAGCACGGCTCTTTCGCTCTATTACATGCTACTCTGCTGGTTTCCTCTCTAACCCACGACTTCTGGTTTATTGGTTGACTTTGGCTGAGGCGTGCCCCATCTCCCTAGAACCTGAGGCTGGGAGAGGGGAACAGGACCTGTCTTATTCCATGCCAGGTTCCCAGGGGTACAGAGCGGAAGACTGAAACGATGCTCAATAAATATTTCTTTTACATTTGGTTGTGGAAGAGGTACAATTTCAAAAAACAATGATGCAAATATGTCGCCTGTCACATTGGCAGAGATTTCAAAAAGGAATGTTACAAAGAAAACCACCGGGCCATAAGGAGCCACTTCACATCGGGCCCCAAGTCTGTAAACCAAGACTTAATACCTAATCTAACTGCAGTTTCAACCATCCTAGGAATGTAACCTTTCGCCAGCCAGCATGGGAATTTCCTGGTCAGCACTAGGAAATTCACTGATGGACCCTTTCCGCTCCCTTTAGGAGGGGGACCTTGCCTAAAACAATGGGTCCTTCGCTAATAATTTCCACTTTTCCTCTCCCTTTTTGCCTTTAATAGACCTTTCCCTTTCTGTAGTCCTCTGGAGCTCCTTTCTGGCTGCTAGATGGGAGGCTGCCCGATTCACAAATCATGGGATAAAGCCAAGTGGATCTTTAAAATTTGCCTGGTTCAGTTTTGTTGTTTAACCATAGGAACCATGTTGGAAATGACAAGGCCAAAGCAGCATTCTCTCACATTTCCAGGAAGATTGTTGGTCCCCCATTTGGTAGAAAGCAACTTGTATGATGATGGTGTTAGGGGCAGCAGCGTTTGCTACCCCGAAATACTCATCTTTGGCATATTTATTTGGGGCTCCTTATTTTTGAGAGGCTGAAGACACTGGAGATGCTCGGAGAACCCCAGTAGAAGTTACCCTTTTGTAAGAGATGTTCACATTTATTTATTTCAAGTTTATTTATCTATTCAAGTATCTATGCCCAACGTAGGGCTCCCCACTCACAATCCCAAGGTCAAGAGCTGTAGGCTCTTCCCACCGAGCCAGCAGGCCAGAGACCTTCACAAGTATGAGGGAAATCTCAATTTGTAAGGGTGTCTCCTCAGCTGTGTGGGGAAGAAGGAAGGGGATGTCTCCAAATCTCCAGAAACTCTCAACTCTGATCAAAGGAAAAGACTGCAACTTAAATGTGCATAACAACCTTGCTCTTGTTTACTGTACTTTGCCCAGAGCCTCCGGTACTGGCACCCCAGCCCCCCACATCTTTTGTCTTTAGCTGGAGACAGTATTTAATGTGGTAGCTTGGGCCATTTGAGGGGAATGACTGTTTTCCTGGGTCTCTCCCACGTAGGAAGGAGATATACATATTATTAAACCTGTTTGTTTTTCTTCTGTTAATCTGTCTTTTATTATGGGGAGGAGGGAGTCTCAGTTAAGAATCTAGAACTTAATTCACAGACCTGTACCCTTGGGGCTAATAATATATTATATGTTAATTAAAAAAAAGAATTTTTTCTAAATAAAAAGAACAGGTGCTCAAGCCAAAAAAAAAAAAAAAAAAAAGAATCTGGAAAGTTAGAAGGAAAATTATTTTTCCTCCCCTTCTGTATGCGCAAAAATTTAACCGCAGTGAAGAATGATTTTTTTTTCTTTTTGGTAATAATTAAGCGATAGCAAATGATACCATAGAAGGATATATCACACCTAGGAAAGATTTTTACAAGACTTTGTTACAGAGTGGAAACCAGAACATACGTAGAGAAATTTAACGTATTTTATTTACATTTAGGTGATGGGGGAGAAAAAATGTGAACAAAATGCCATAACATTCTGAGTGGTCATCAGATGACTTTTGTTTTCTACTGTTGGTTTATTTCTATTTTCCACGAACGTTGCACACTTGGGTCCTAAGAGTCAACTGTAATTTACTAAACTAAAGCAGCTTTGCCCCCTGGTGGCTCATTCAGTAATTGTCTGTCTTTAGTCTGAGGGAGGGATGTTGTCATCCGCCCAAAGCCAAGAGCAGAGCAAACTGCAGGCTTTAATCTCCAGGCAGAACTTTCAAGATTCACACGTCCTTTGTTGGGACAAGTGGTTGTGTCCTAAACAAGTGGTTTTGTGGAAGTCTAATTGTTACCTTTGACTGCATGATAACGGGCTCTCGGCCGCTGCCAGCGGACATAGAGAAGCACCAACAGCAGGAAAACAAGGTTCCAGAATCTGCTGGGCACTGGTGCCAGGGTGTCCCGCAGTCCCGGGGTTAAGGAGGGCAGATGACAGGAATTGGAGCTGGAGAGGAGGGGACCCACTGAAGGGAGAACCAGGGCAGAAATGACTTGGCGACTGTCTGTGAGGGACCCGTGAGAGCATGGGCATGAGGAGCCCTGGGGATGAGTGGGGGACGGTGGTGTGACAGCGAGAGGACCAAAAGGAACCAAGGGAAGGGAAGGAGCTTAGTTCTGGGCCAGCAGCTTCCAAATCCAGCCACAGGACCAAGGCCTTCTCATAGACATGTCCTACCTCATCATGCTCCCAGGGACCACCTTCCTCTCATCCAGGTTCTCAGGGGCTCATGGTTTCCTCTTGAGGGGCCCAGAGAGACCCTCTCATTTCCATAAATAGTGATTTCCTCATAAATATATTCATATTTCCATAAATAGTGATTTCCCAGGGGACCGCTCTCCTTATCCACTGAGTACAACAGGGAATGGGCAGCGCTGGGGCTGGGGCTGGGGCTGGGGCTGGGGCTGGGGCTGGGCCTGCCCCTACCTTAGGATTGTCAGCTTTGCCCAGGGGGAGCCACGGAAGGGTGGAAAGGAGAGAACTCACTGACACAGGAGCACTCTTCCATGGTTCAAGTTTAATGGCTTGGCAATGACTTGTGGAGCCAGCACTTATATCTTCAGGGTAGCTACTTGAAAAAGGAGAGCAGGGGAGTAGGGAGTCCAAGCTTGGTTGTAATCGATGAAGTGAACATGCTAGGACAGATTCGATATTGGGGAAGGAGTCAGAAAGTTCAAGGTGTCAGGGATGTGGCAATATTATAATGAAATTATACTGTGAGTCCAGACAACCTGCTACCAGGCTAGGTTCCCTGGGAAGGCCCAGAAGACAGTCCTTCACAGGAATGCACTGGTAAAGCAGGGGAACCGGTTTCACTGAGAAGGGCGGTGGTGGTTTTCTCCTGTAGGCCAGGAGGGACCGTGGGAGAGGCTGTGGTGGTGCTGGGCCCTGTTGTATCAGTGAAGGTTCTGGAATAGCAGAAGCCAATGATGGTATTTAACTGACCTACATAAGACGGAGGTAATTATCATAACAGGGCCTTGTCATGGACTGAACTGTGTCCTTCCCAAACCCTAGTACCTCAAATGACTGTGTGTGGACATAGCATTTTTGGAAAGCTAATTAAGGTAAAAGAGGCCTTAATCCAGTATCCCTGGTGTCCTTATAAGAGAGGGCAAGGGGAGAGGCCTCAGATAAAACCCACCCTGCTGATGCCTTGATCTCAGGCTTTCAGCCTCCAGGGCGGTGAGAAAATACATTTCTGTTGTTCAGTCACCTAGTCTGTGTCTGGGCTGCAAAGCTGGAGTCGTAACAAGAACACCTTGACCCGCAGAAAGCTGTGGCGACGGTTAATAGACGTGGTGTTCTTAGGGTCAAGAGAGAGCATAGCCAGCTTGGGTGATAGATGACTTGTAGACCCCCGAAAGGTTTAAATGTGGGGAGCAAAAGGCTGATGTCAGCCCTTGCAACAGGAAGTCATGATCGCAAGTCCGGTTTCCAGATCTAAGCCAGTTCGCAGATCCAGAGTCCAGCAGTTGAAGGGAAGGGTGAGGACCTTTGGGGCGCCCATGTCCGTTTACCCTCAGTTACACTGGGAAGGAGGTGGAAGGAAGCAGCTCATTCGCCAAGGCCAGCATCCGTCCGCGGTGGAGAACAAAGAAGCTGCAGATAGAGACAGGACCGTAGTATGTCACTAGGGACTGAATATTTGCGTCCTCCCCAAATTCACAGGCTGAAGCCCTAACCATCCATGGGATGGTATTCGAAGTTGGGGACCTTTGGAAGGGAACTGGGACGAGATGAGGTCCTGAGCCTGGAGCCTCCAGGATGGGACTAGTGCCCTTATCAAAAGAGGAAGAGAGGGGTGCCTGGGTGGCTCAGTGGGTTAAAGCCTCTGCCTTTGGCTCAGGTCATGATTCCAGGGTCCTGGGATCTGCCCCCGCATCGGGCTCTCTGCTCAGCGGGGAGCCTACTTCCCTTCCTCTCTCTCTGCCTGCCTCTCTGCCTACTTGTGATCTCTGTCAAATAAATAAATAAAATCTATTAAAAAAAAGAGGAAGAGAGATGAGATCTTCCTTTCCCTGTCTCTCTCCTCTTTCTCTGTGTGCTTGGGCCAAGAAAAGGCTATGTGAGGACCTCACCGAGAGTCTGGTCATGCTGGCTGCCTGACCTGGGACTTCCAGCCTCCAGAACCATGAGAAATAAATGGTGTTTAACCCCTCAAGTCTGGGGTATCTGTAACAGCAGCCTGACCTAAGACTTTGATGTCAGAGTCAGATAAGTCATCTGCAGTGACCGTCTAGAAGACAGACACCGAGGCAAAGCTGTGTGTTGAAGCCGGTTAATGCCTAGGAGAATAGAAGGAGACATCATTCTGGTCAGTTTTCTTAGCCTGCTCTTTCAGTTCGATGTGGGATGACTTTAAAAAATATCTATATGAATTTCTAGAGGCTCAGGGGAGTACGACAGGAGTCTAAAGCCACCTGAGGACAGCCCTAGATTTGACGCTTTATTCCAAAGGAGGGCCCATCCTTTCCTGTCACGGGTCTCTTGGTTGCTGTCAATGGCAGAGTTCTGGCCTGGACAAACTTGCGTGCTGACCTCATTCGCATTCCATTTTTACATTTTGGGGGATGATGCCCTACTCCACAGTGACTCAACTACCTAGAAAGTACCATCATTGGATAAAACCATCTTGTTAATTTAAAATGTTGGAGAAGGGATGCCTGGGTGGCTCAGTAGGTTAAGCCTCTGCCTTTGGCTCAGTCATGATCTCGGGGTCCTGGGATCGAGCCCCACATTGGGCTCTCTGCTCAGCAGGGAGCCTGCTTCTCCCTCTGCCCCTCCCCCCTGCTCTCTCTGTCTTTCCCTCTCGTTCTCTCTCATACTCTCACTCTCTCGCAAATAAATAAACAAAATCTTTAAAAGAAAGCTGGAGAAAACAGATGTATAGCATTAAGAGGATTTGGATTGGCCAATATTTTCATCAAAGAAGAAAAGATCGTAAATAGCGTCTGTACCATTTTTGCCCATTTGTATCAACTTCACAAAGTTTTTGTTGTATTTCCTGGCACCTGCCTTTTAATACAGAATGTCCTCAGGCCTAGTGACTCCTGATGGGACAATCTTAGCATTGCTTTGGCAGCATGGGTGAAACTGGACTGGATTAAACGAGGGTGTTGCTACTAGTTGAAAATCTTCATAAATACATGCTGAGGGTTTGTTGCTATTCATTACGCAAATGTTTTGAAGAAAGTAATTTTAATATTGACAGTAAGGATGATGAGGGAGCAGGAGGCTGGCTGAGCACGGAGCAGGGGCTGGCACCTTGCACCCCCTCTCCACCCACTCCCCTTGGTAACATGTGTGACATTTCACAGGCACCCCTGACTGCCCTAAAAGAAGAGCAAATGGTTATCTTGCAGAGATCACAGTCCTGCAAGGCAGGAGTCTCTCTTGGTTTACAAATGTCCTTGAGATTTACAACAAAGAAGTTGCCTTATCAATAGCCCAATTTCCAAAGATACATAACTCAGTTCCTCAAGCCCTAACGTCACCCTCCCCTCCATAAAAAAACCGAAGGAGACGGAGGTAGAAGGAAAAGTAAATAAAGTTAAATTTCTTTTAAAGCCCTAAATCTCACTAACAAGGACGTTTGATAGCAGGAATGTAACATTCCACCAGGAGACTCCCAATTGTCTTTATGTTAGTGCCTCATTAGAGGGAAAGTGGCCTTGGCTTGATAGTAACCAGGCCTTCCATATCCTGACAGTCTTCTTTATCCCAATAGCCCTTCTGAACAACCCTTTGTCCTCACCTACCCAACTCCTGTGTATATAACCAGCCACTCCTCACAACCCGGGGCAGCAGCTCTTCCTGCCCACGGGTCCTGTCCCCTTGCTTTAATAAACCACCATTTTGCACCAAAGATGTCTTAAGAATTCTTTCTTTAGTCGTCAGCTCCGAACCTCACCCCACCGAACCTGACTTAGGTTCTGGAACTTCATCAAGGAAATTCTTGTAAGTACTTTACTAAGTCCTACCCTATGCAGCAGGTACTTAGCAAGGAGATGAGGGGTGGAGTTTGTTTTTTTTTTTAAATATTTTATTTATTTATTTGACAGGCAGAGATCACAAGTAGGCAGAGAGGCAGGCAGAGAGAGAGGAGGAAGCAGGTTCCCCGCTGAGCAGAGAGCCCAATGTGGGGCTCGATCCCAGGACCCCAAGATCATGACCCGAGCCAAAGGCAGAGGATTCAACCACTGAGCCACCCAGGCGCCCCTGGAGTTTGTTTTTTAATTTGAGACCTACAGTAACCATCTTTTTTTTTTTTTTAAGATTTTATTTTTAAGTGATCTCTGCACACGACGTGGGGCTTGAACTCACAACCCCGAGATTAAGAGTCACAGGCTCCACTGTCCGAGCCAGCCAGGCGCTCCCACTGTAACCATCTTTTTAAAAGTATTTTTTTTTTTTTTTATCATGGAAGAGAGTTCTGTTCTGTACGTAAACGGAATATCATTTTGTTTTGTTTTTTTCTGACCCATCAACTCACTCTGAGTTATGCCCTCGTATGGAAGGGAAACATTTCTGTCAGATCTGAGAGCAAGGGACAGATACAGCTGTGGCATCCCAAGCAAGCAGGTGGCTTTAGGTTAGGGTGTGTGGTCAAGAGTGAAGGGAGGGGTCCCAACTTGAAGTGACAAGAAATATATCGACAGAATCTTTGAGCCAGGAATGAACCAGAAGGTCCACAGATTTATTTGGGAACACCAGGCCCTTGGTAGCTAAAAGGGTAGGAAGGTCATCAAGTGGGCAGGCTACCAAGACCTAATGCTCATTCTGGAGTGTCCGGACAGTCCAGGTGTCCTTGGAGTGTCTCCTGGAGTCTCACTGCTAACATGAGCCTGGAAGGAAGCCAGATGTGGTGGAAGGAACACAGGTTTCAGAGATGAGCATCCATCATTTACTTACCTGCTAGGTGACTTAGGACACACAGTGTGCCCTCTCTGTTATTTAACTCCCTCATCAATAAAATAGGACTAACAAGAGGACTGACCTAATAAGGTGTTTTTAGGGTTCATGGAGGCATTGAAAGTGTCATGGGTTTATCGAGATATTTCAAGTCACTGGGGATATATATGTCTCATTTTATTTATTTCCTATTTTCTCCGTAAATACCCCTCAACAGCTCTGTGCCCCTGATGGAGGCGTAATACCACATTCTGTTGAGGTGTGAAGCTCGTCGCCCTCACACTGTGGTGTTCTGGGCCAGATCGCAGGCCCCAATCTGATCTGTCCTTTGGGACAATTCCTCGGCTTGCAGACATAAGCCCCATATATCTTTCTTTTTAAAAATTTATTTGACACAGACCTCCAGGCCTCTACCACTCCAGAAGCTCCTTCCTCTCCACCCTGCCAGCTTCGAGAAACCCCAGCCCAGGAAATGCTGGGTTGCTTCCAAGCCTTATTTTTTATGAGTGGTTCCATTAGCGTCTCCCTTCTCTGCTTGAGGGAGGAAAACATTGTAGGCCTCAAACCAGCCCTCTTACATCTACTGGGCAGTGAGGCCGAAAGCTCATTTTCCCCAGCAAGATCTGTGGGCTGGTGGCTGGCCCTCATGCTTTCTGATCCTCTGAACTCAGAATTTGGGGTAATGAATGTCTTTTGCTTTTAGTTTTGGGCCCTGAGCTGTGGTCCCTGAAGTATAGCAATAGGAATCAGACCAGTGGTCACCAGGGCCTCCGGGCAGGGTTGGGGGGTTGCAGGTGGGGGGTATGCAGAAACTTTTGGAGCTGATGAAATATTCCACATCTTATTCTGGTGCTGATTCTATGATAAAGTTCACAAAACTGGGCACCTAAAAAGGGCAAATCTTACTAAATCTAAATTATACCCTCATCAGGGGCACCTGGGTGGCTCAGTCCTGTTACCTGGGACCGCTGGAGTGTCCCCTCTAACGCCGGTGCTGGCGAGGTTCCTGTTGCTGTGTGTCCAGCAGAGGGAGGGCCTGTGTCCTTGGAGGGTCCCTGGAGGCTCCGAGCCAGGGGGAGCTGGAGGATCCCTCCAGAGAGGACTGAGTCCCTGCTGGGAACCAGGGGGCCCGTGACCTCCCAGGAGCCTGGCCAGCCTGGTCCTCTGGGTGCCCGCTGTCCACACCGCCTTTCTCGACGTCCCTCCAGAGAAGCCCGACCTCATCCTGAGCCAGGCTCACTCACTCTCCTTCACAGAAGCCCTGTGAAGGGCTTTCGAATAGCAATTATAGAGGAAATGGGGGACCATCTGGGGCAGGCAAGGGGTCGGTAAAACTCAGATGTCATCTGGGATTACCCTGTCCCTTGAGACTCCTGTAGAATTGGCTTAAACCCCATCCCACATCCATAGGAGCCCCAGCACGGGTCTGCGCATTCTGAGGTGAACCTGCTTTTCTCCTAATTATACACTTCTGGCTCCAAGTTCTTGCTTGGGCTGAGTTAGCTCAGGAAGCAGATGTTCTCACATCTCACCCGCACTGACGCTTCCCGGCCCTGGCGACGGGGGAGTGTGGAAATTAAGAGCTCTGCCCGCACACTTGCGTCACCCCAGGAGCTCTGAAAACTCCCCACGCCAAGGCTGTACCCCGGGCCACTTCCCTCAAACCCTCCCACGGGGGAACCCAGGCATCAGGATTTTGTAAAGCTCCCTGGTTGCCTGTGTTGGGCAGCCGGAGTTGAGAACTAGTGCTTTTGAAATTCAGATAGATCTGTGTTCATTTCTCTTTTTTTTCTTTTTTAGATACATTTATTTGAGAGGGAGAGATAGCAGGGGTGGGAGGGGCAGAGGAAGAAGGAGAGAGAACCTCAAGCAGACTCTGAGCTGAGCATGGAGACTGACGGGGGCTCCATCTCACGACCCTGAGATCATGACCTGAGCTGCGATCAAGAGTCAGGCTCTTGACGGAGCCACCCAGGTGTGTCCCCTGGGTTCATTTCTTTCTTTTTTTCTTAAACTAGGCTCCATGCCCAATGCAGGACTTGAACTCATGATGGACTGAGCCAGCCAGGCACCCGGCTCTAGGTTCATTTCTTACAACTGCATATGAATCTACAATTAAGTAAAAGTGAAAGTTTTTCTAAAAAGCAAATTTTGGTTGCTGGAGGGGAGGAGGGTGTGAGGGATGGGGTGGCTGGATGAGGATAGACACTGGGGAGGGCATGTGGTATGGGGAGTGCTGCGATTGTGTAAGACTGAAGATTCACACACCTGTACCCCTCAGACAAATAATACATTGTACGTTAATAAAAAGAAAATGAAAAAAGTACTGAAAGAAAAAAATAGCAAATTTCACAAAGAATTAAGTGTAATATGACTCATTTTATATGTGGGCCCTCAAAAGAATATATATATATATTCTTATGTATATAATAGACAGATGTTCTTATATATATAATTATATAATATGTCTATGTATTTCTAGGCCTGTGGCAAGAAGCAACCTATGTTTTACTGTATATCCTTTCACACTCTCAATTATTTTAACAATGTGTGTATTTTCTTTTTAATTTAATTTAATTTTTTGAAGTTTTTTTTAAGTAATCTCAACACACACCCGATTTGGGGCTCAAACTCATGACCCTGAGATCAAGAGTCTCATGTTCCCTAACTAAGCAGCCAGGCACCCCTTCTTTTTAATTAAATTTAATAAATTTTTAAAAATATTTATTTATTTATTTATTTACTTGAGAGAGCGAGAGAGAGAATGAGCAGGGTAGGGGCAGAGGGAGAGGGAGAAGCAGGCTCCCCACTGAGCAGGGAGCCCGATGCGACGCTCCATCCCAGGACCCTGAGATCATGACCTGAGCCGAAGGCAGACGCTTAACCCACTGAGCCACCCAGGCGGCCCCCTCCTTTTCAATTTTAAAGAAAAACTAGTTGCAGCAAATAAATAGTTGTCTCTGGAATCAGATGTGCCACTTTATCATCTGATTTCCTCCTGCTTTGTTGCACTCCCAGGAGCGACCTTCATCTATGCATTGTTGGATGAGACTGACGGCCTGCTGACGCTATCATGAGCCGGGACATCACTGATGGGCAGTCTTACTGAAACTGATGCCCTTTATAGTTAAAAGCAGTAATTCTCCTCTTGTTTAAATGGACAAAAAAGTTTGGTGGATTTATAAAGGATGTTATTTAAAAAGATCTATATCTGTCTATCATCTATTTATATACAAAACAAAGATTTTATTTACATGCATATTCATCAAGTTTAAGAGCTAAATGGTGACCTTAGACAAATAGTTTTCATCCAAGCTCCAGAGCCTAATAGGAGAGAGGGCTCTGAGTGGATGGGGCTCTAGGCCCACTCAGCCCTGCTAGAGCTGAAGCATTTTCACTATTATCTATTATTTATATTGGGTTTTGGTGGCTGTATTAGTCCAGGTTCTGTAGGGGGAAAAGGAGCAAGAGAAAATCAGAAAAACTTACTGTTCTTTGTGTCTTTCCTTAGCCTCACACAGAACACTCAAAATGCTTTATGACACCAGATATGGTGGGGGTTTCCCCTCCCAAGCAACTCTCTGTGACACTAGCTGGGTGTCATACAATTTAACTCAATTTTGACACGCTCTACCTGGAGATGGCATAGTATCTCACAGGTGAAGAACTTACTCCTCTAGGAGTGCTCCAATCCCTCTTCAAATACCAATAGCAAGTCCAACAAGTCACCTGTGCTTCTGACCAATGGCTTATCAGTTGGAGAGTCCAAAGACCCCCACCCCCTTGGGTTTGATTAATGTGGTAGAGTGGCTCATAGAGTGTAGGGCCAGGTCTGAGTGAGTCCTGATCACAGGGGCTTCTGTCCCCGTGGAGTTGGGGTGGGTCACCCTCCCAGTATGTGGATGTGCTCACCAACTTGGAAGCTCCCCAAACCCCGTACTGTTGGGATTTTTGAGAGGCTTCCTCATGCAGGCAGGATCAATAGTTAATTCCATTTCCAGCCCCTTTCTTGAAAATTCCAAGCTTAACCAGGGTCACCCTATTAGAACAAAAGATACTGCTAGTGCCCAGGAGCTTCAGGAGCTCTGTGTCAGGGATGGGGGACAAACACCAAATACATATTTCTTATTATAAATCATGATATTGGAGAGAGAGAGAGAGATTTATCATAAGGAATTGACTCACATGATTACTGGAGCTTGCGAGTCCCAAGATCTGTGAATTGGCAAGGTGGAGACCCAGAAGAGCTGATGGTTTAGTTCTCAGAGGCCTGAGAAGTAGGAGAGCCAATGATAGAGTTCCAGTCCAAAGGCCAGCAGGCTTGAGGCACAGGGAGAGCAGCTCTTTCACTTTGAGTCTGACTTCAGAAAAAAACCTAATGTCCCAGTTCAGAAACCATTAGGTAGGAAGAATTTTCTCTTACCTGGAAAGGGCCAGCCTTTCTGTGCTATTCAGGCCATCAGCTGATTGGGTGAGGCCCACCCGCAATAGAGAGGGCAATCTGGTTTACTCAGTCTACCAATTTAATTATGTGCTGCTGCAGCAAGCACTCCATACCAATTTAAATGTTAATCTCATCCAAAAACATCCTCACAGCCAGCGTTACCTTGATCTCAAAACCAGACAAAGGCCCCACCAAAAATAATTTCAGACCAATATCCCTGATGAACACAGATATAAAAATGCTCATCAAGATACTAGCCAATAGGATCCAACAGCACATTTAAAGGATTATTCACGACGACCAAGTGGGATTTATTCCCAGGCTGCAAGAGTGATTCAACAACCGGAAATCAATCAATGTGATACATCACATCAGTAAAAGAAAAGACAAGAACCATATGATCCTCTCAACAGATGCAGAAAAATCTTTGGACAAGGTACAACATCCTTTCTTGATTAAAACTCTTCACAGTGTAAATAAGATAGAAGGAACATACCTCAATATCGTAAAAGCCATATACCGAAAGCCCACTGTAAATATCATTTTCAGTGTGGAAAAACTGAGAGGTTTTCCCCTAAGATCAGAACAAGGCAGGAATCCCCACTTTCACTGCTTTTGTTCAACATAGTACTGGAAGTCCTAGCCTCAGTAATCAGACAACAACAACAACAACAAAATGCATTCCAATTGGCAAAGAAGAGGTCACACTCTCATTCTTTGCAGATGACATGATAGTTTATGTGGAAAATTCGAAAGACTCCACCCCCCAAATTGCTAGAACTCATACTGGAATTCAGCAAAGTGTCAGGATATAAAACCAATGCGCAGGAATCAGTTGCATTTCTATACACCAACAATAAGATAGAAGAAAGAGAAATTAAGGAGTTGATCCCATTTGCAACTGCACAAAACCCCATAAGATACCTAAGAATAAACCTAATCAAAGAGGTAAAGGATCTGTACTCTAAAAACTATAGGACACATATGAAAGAAATTGAGGATGACACAAAGAAAGGGAAAAGCATTCCGTGCTCACGGAGTGGAAGAAGAAATATTGTTAAAATGTCCATCCTACCCAGAGCAATCTACACATTCAATACACTCCCTATCAAAATGCCATCAATATTTTTCACAGAGCTGGAACAAATAATCCTAAAACTTGTATGGAACCAGAAAAGACCCCAAAAAGCCAGAGGAATGTTGAAAAAGAAAACCAAAGTTGGCGGCATCACAATTCCAGACTTCAAGCTCTACTACAAAACTGTCATCATCAAGACAGCATGGTACTGGCACAAAAACAGACACATAGATCAATGGAACAGAATATAGAGCCCAGAAATGACCCCTCAACTCTATGGTCAACTAATCTTTGACAAACCAGGAAAGAATATCTAATGGAAAAAGGACAGTCTCTCCAACAACTGGTGCTGGGAAAATTGGACAGCACATGTAGAAGAATGAAACTGGACCATTTCCTTATACCATACACAAATATAAATTCAAAATGGATGAAAGACCTAAATGTGAGACAGGAATCCATCAAAATTCTAGAGGAGAACACAGACAGCAACCCCTTTGACCTCAGCCACAGCAACTTCTTCCTGGGAACATCGCCAAAGGCAAGGGAAGTAAGGGCAAAAATGAACTCTTGGGACTTCATCAAGATCAAAAGCTTCTGCACAGCAAAGGAAACAGTCAGCAAAACCAAAAGTCAATCCACAAGATGGGAGAAGATATTTGCAAATGACATATCATACAAAGGGCAAGTATCCTAAATCTATAAAGAACTTATCAAATTCAACACCCCCAAAATAAGAAATCCAGCAAAAAATGGACAAAAGACATGAACAGACATTTATTATCCAAAGAAGACATCCAAATGGCCAACAGACACATGAAAGAATTCTGCACATCCCTCAGCATCAGGGAAATACAAATCGAAACCACATTGAGATACCACCTCACACCAGTCAGAATGGCTAGAATTAACAAGTCAGGAAATGACAAATGCTGGCGAGGATGCAGAGAAGGGGGATCCCTCTTATACTGTTGGTGGGAATGCAAGCTGGTGCAGTCAGTCTGGAAAACAGGATGGTGGTTCCTCAAAAGACTGAAAGTAGAGCTACTCTATGACCCAGCAGTTGCTCTACTGGGTATTTACCCCAAAGATACAAATGTAGTGATCTGAAGGGGCACCTGCACCCCAATGTTTATTGCAACAATGTCCACAATAGCCAAACTATGGAAAGAGCCTAGATGTCCATCAACAGATGAATGGATAAAGAAGATGTAATACATATACACAATGAAATATTAGCCATTGGAAAGGATGAATACCTACCATTTACATCACATGGATGGAACTGGAGGGTATATGGTAAGCTATATAAGTCGATCAGAGAAAGACAGTTGTCATGGTTTCACTCTCTGAAGATATCAGAGAGGAGACAAACCATGAGAAACTCTTAACTATGGGAAACAAACTGAAGGTTGCTGGAGGGGAAGTGGATGGGGGGATGGGGTAACCGGGTGATGGGCATTAAGGAGAGCATGTGATGTGATGAGCATTGGCTGTTATGTGCAATCGAAGAATTATTGAACTCTACATCTGAAACTAATGTATTAATATGTATTAGATGTATCTAATACATCATTAGATACTAGATTAGATTAGATCTATATTAGATTAGATTAGATCTAATACATCATTAGTATCGAATGATGTATTAGATGTTGGCTAACTGAATTTAAATGAAACAAACAAACAAAAAACATCCTCACAAGGGCAGCTGGTGGTTCAGTCGGTTAAGCCTCTGCCTTCAGCTCAGGTCATAATCTCAGGGTCCTAGGATTAAACTCCGCATCGGGCTCTCTGCTTGGCAGGGAGTCTGCTTCCCCCCTCTCTCTCTGCCTGCCTTTCTGCCTACTAGTGAGCTCTGTCTGTCAAATAAATAAAATCTTTTTAAAAAAATCCTCATAGCAACACCCAGAATACTATTTGACCAAATATCTGGGCACTCTGGGACCTAGTCAAGTTGACAGATAAAATTAACCATCATAGTGACTAAAAAAGACTTGAACATCATTGACCTACTAAACGTCCACCATTGGACTGATGTGAAATTTGAAGTCAGAGATGGGAAGGCCCTTTGTCTTCTGATCTTTCTTACTGGATTTCCCTTTGCTGCTTCAATTTAGGTGGAAGGCTTCATTCCCTTGTGGACGTTCCAGGGTAGAATCTGCTTCCTCACTTTTTCCAGTCACATTCCTCAGCTTGTGACCTCTATCCTCAAAGGTAGCAATATGGAATGAGTTTTTCTCATGTCACATCTCTCCTACATGGACTTTCCTGACTCTCTCACTTACAAGGACTCCTGTGATTACTTTGGGCCCACCTAGATAATCCAGGGTCATCTCGCCATCTCAAAGTCAGCTAACTAGCAACCTTAATTCTGTCTACAATCTTAATTCCTCCTTGCCAAGTAACATAAAGTAGCCACAGAGGGTGGGGATTAGGAAATGGACATCTTTGGGGCACATTATGCTACCTACCACAATACAACTGCCAGAGGTCTCTATAAGAACCTCTCTCTTCACACTGCTGACCTGTTTCCAGAGGGACACAGGCTCCCTGGATCAAGGCAAAACCCTCCCAACTCTCTGGCATCCAGATCCCTACTTAGCAAGCATTATCATCTCAGAATTTCTTCTTTTAGTGATTGCCTGCCTGGAAAGTGGTTGTTTCTTTTGGGGCCAAGATTATAGAACTCAAACCAATCAACCAATCTAAGGTCAGCTTCTCATTCTTAAAGGGACCATCTAGGGGTGCCTGGGTGGCTGAGTCAGTTAAGCACCTGACTCTTGGTTTCAGTTAAGGTTATGATCTCAGGGTCATGAGATCGAGCCCTCTATTGGGCTCTGCACTGGACGTGGAGCCTGCTTAAGATTCTCCCTCTCCCTCTGCCACTCCCCACCACATGTTATCTCCCCACCAAAAAATAAAAAATGGCACATCTAATAAAAAACTTGGCACTGGGGCTTTCCATAATTTGGTCCCTGTTTGCTTGTCATTCGATCATGAAATTCATGAGCACCCCATCAATGCCAGATGCCATTCTAGATTCCGGAGGCACAATAGTCAATGTGACAGAAAGCTCCTATGACTAACTCATAGGTCTTGAAACTGACAGATCCAGGAAACCAGGTGGGTTGAGGGATGGAAGTTGGAGTGGAACAGCTGGGACAGAAGGTATAAGAAGCACCTTTTGTAACCAGCAACCACCCCAGTGACTCCTTTCTTAACAAAATGGAAAATTTACCTTGGGGAGAGCCCAAGAATGAGTACTAGGACAAGGGGGGCAGGCAGAACAGAGCCCGGGGTTCATTTCTGACCTCCACAGCAGTCCCAAAATTAAAGAGGAAAAGAAAGCCACACCCAGGGATAAAATGCACTAAGAATGAAGTTTACCTTACATTGGCGATGGGGGTGTTTGGAGGATAACCTGAGCTGGCCTCTCTGTCCCTTACCCAAAGGGAAGCTGGCCTATGGGGGGACCCGTTTACTGATATTGAGGCTAGAGTCAGGTGGTCCTTTCAAGGAAGATGATCTTGGGGTAAATAGTTCTATTCAAAGGCCAAGCTGTACCTCCTGTTCATTGAAGTCCTCCCGTCATAAATATAAACGGCCGCCCGAGGAGCACCAAGTATTTGAAAGAAACAGTAACATAAGAGAAGTCCAAGATGAACAAAGAAACATCCTGAGGGAGGCAGATCAAAGGTTCCAAAGGATCAAAAATGATCTTTAAAAAATCCTTTATTTAGCACCCTCAGAAAGATTAGAAAATATATCACATACATAAAACCAAAAAGAACCATTGGGAAATGAGAAAGTTCTTTAAAAAATTAGAAAGTTCTTAGATAAATAGAGATATGATTAGAAAGTACAACAAATAATGGGGCACCCGGGTGGCTCAGTCAGTTAAGCATCCAGCTCTTGATTTCGGCTCAGGTCATGATCTGAGGTCCCTGGGTCGAGCCCTGCGTTGGTCTCCACGCTCAGCAGGGAGTCTGCTTGAGGTTCTCTCTCTCTCCCTTTCCCTCTGCTCATTCCACGCCACCCTTGCACTCACACACTCTCTCTAAGAAAACAAAAACAAGGAGCGCCTGGGAGGCTCAGTGGGTTAAGCCACTGCCGTCAGCTCGGGTCATGATCCCAGGGTGCTGGAATCGGGCCCTGCATCGGGCTCTCTGCTCAGCTGTGAGCCTGCTTCCTCTTCTCTCTCTTCCTGCCTCTCTGCCTACTTGTGATCTCTGTCTGTCAAATAAATAAATAAAATCTTAAAAACAAAAACAAAAACAAAAACAAAAAGAACCCAACACAACGAATATGACAGAAACAGCAGAAGAGCCAGATTATATTTTCAGAAAGACATAGAAAGTATGAGACAGATTTTACCTGTAGCATCGAGCTCATAAAAGGGAAAAATATTGTCCAAGCTGCTGCCACAGTTATTCAGAAAATCCCCACTTCTGTACTCAGCGTTGATCAGCCTTTTGCAAGCAAGCAGTTTGTGTTTCAGGCCGACAACTTGTTTCCACGTTTGGCAGCACAAACACATTGCCGTGAAAACTAGCATCCCTTAAATCTGGAAGATCTTTTTTTTTTTAAAGATTTTATTTATTTACTTGAGAGAGAATGAGCATGAGTGGGAGTGTGGGGACTGAGGGAGAGGGAGAAACAGACTCCCCACTGAGTAGGGAGCCCAATGCAGGGCTCGAACCCAGGACTCTGATATCATGACCTGAACTGAAGGCAGACGCTTAACAGACCAGGGCACCTAGGCCCCCCTAAATCTGGAAGGTCTTTTTGAAAGTTTTGCTCTTCATATCACAGGCAATATTTATCTATATTTTTCATAGGCAATATTTAAAATTAGTAACTGACAAAATAAAAATTAGCACTTTTTAAGAAGTAGAATTATCCACATATTTATGGGACTACGGGACTCCAGGAATATTTCAATTTATACCATCAGAGCTGGACAGAATCTTATCTCAATGTTAGGAAAAGAAAGCTGAGGACCACAGAGGGTGAGTGGGATGTTCAAAGTCAGTCAGAGCCTTAATGCTGAGTTTGGCCTTCAGATTTCTAGCCCATTGCAGACTGGAAGTCAGTTTAAGGTCAGCTTCAAACTCTTCTCGAGTTTCTATACATTTAGAATTCATACATTCCAACTGTATGTTGGCTAATTGAACATTATTTAAAAAATAACTAGGTATTAAAAATAAATAAATGACTGTTCTCTAATAAATGTGCCTATTTTAAATGACATTCTAGGCCTCTTAGACACAAGTTCCCATGGAGATATAAAGGCCTAAGAGAAATTGCTTGTCAGGGGGCGCCTGGGTGGCTCAGTGGGTTAAGTGTCCGCCTTCAGCTCAGGTCATGACCCCAGGGTCCTGGGATGAAGCCCCACAGTGGGCTCCCTGCTCAGTGGGGAGTTTGCTTTTCCCTCTCCTTTTGCCCCTCCCCCTCCATGCTCCTGTGCTCTCTCTCAAATAAATAAATAAAACCTTAAATAAAAAGAAATCGCTTGTTGATGCCTTTCACGTTTTATGAGTGATGTCTGTGTCGCCTCACCAGCATGGGCTCCACCTCTGGGTCTGATGTTAAAGACTATTTTGACTTTGGACAAGTGACATCTCTCAGCCATGAGTACATTTTTTATAGATTTTATTTATTTGCCAGAGAGAGCAAGCACAAGCAGGGGGAGCGGCAGGCCAGGCAGGGAGAGGGAGAAGCAGGCTTCCCACGGAGCAGCGAGCCCAATGTGGGGCTCTATTCTTGGACCCTGGGATCGTGACCTGAGTCGAAGGCAGCGGCTTAACCGATTGAGCCACCCAGATGCCCCTCTCTGAGCTATTAGTTATATTATTACGACTATTACTATAGATTCCCACTTCAAGTGAGGATAATTAAGGACCTGTCTCCAAGAATGGTTCTGGTAACTAAATGAGATAATGTGCTTGGCACTTGGGCAGGTAGGAATCACTCAGTAAAGGGCAGGCGCTCTTAGCAGCACTTGCAGTGTTACCTCTAAGGTGAAAGTGAAGTTGCACAGTCAGCCTGTCAGCTCAAAACCACGTGAAAACCCTTCCTGAGAAGTCGTACAAGTTTCCCATAGAGTGCGTTATCGATGCTTTTGTGTCTGTCACGACAGATGATGCTCTTCGCTCTGGCACACGCTCACTGCAGGGAATGGCAAGTGGAATGTGTGTCTTTTCTCTTCTTGCACGGGGTGGGGACGGAGGGGTGGCAGACACACAGAGTGATATTTGCATAAATTAAATGCGGATGATGAAACACCCCTGGCTTATTACTTTTAGGAAGCTGGTTCCCTCCAATGTCATCTACTTGAGGGCCCCACGCTTTGCTTCTTTCTTGTTCTCTGAGGCAGACTGTAAGTTGTAAAAAGCCCACCATGAGACTCCTTTCTCTAGACATACACAGGATTTCAGCACTGGAGAGGATCTTGAAGGTGTTGGCCGACGTGGTGCATGGCAGGATATGAGTTCCAGGGGGCATGTGGGTGTCTCAGTTGGTTAAGTGTCTGCCTTTGGCTCAGGTCGCATGATCCCAGGATCCTGGGATCGAGTCCTACATCGGGCTACCTGCTCAGAGGGGAGCCTGCTGCTTCCCCCTGCTTGTGCTCTCTCTCTCTGGCAAATAAATAAGTAAAATCTTAAAAAAAAAAAAAAAAGAATATAAGAGTTCCAGATGTGAGTGAGCTACTTTTTAGCCACGAACCTCTTCCCCCTCTGTCACTGTGCTCCCAGGTGAACTCTGTCTGCTTTCCAAGGTTGTGGAAAAGACCCTCCAAGACAGTAACGATCACAATAAGGAGACCAGTATTAGCTAACACTTAGCGAGGGCTAAGTTATCTCATTTAATTCTGATGATGCTCTTGATTTACTTACTGTCTTTTTTTTTTTTTTTTAAGTAAGCTTTATGCCCAAGGTGGGGCTTGAACTCACATCGCTGAGCTCAAGAGTCCCACACTGTCCCACTGAGCCATCCACCCACCCCAAATTCTTAAAACACTCTTGACTGGGGTAGTGCCCATAATGATCTCCAATTTACACAGCAAAGGGCATGTCCTTGCACTCTGTAAACCGGAAGGCGCTCTGCCAATGTAGGGGACGATGATTGGGATGAAGATGCTGAGGGACAGAAATACGAATGGGACCTCGGGCAAGTCTTGTCCCCAAACTGGGCCTAGTTTTCTGATGGGTAGAATAGGAGGGTTGAACTCTTTCAAGGTCCTCGATACGAAAGCTCAGGGGAAAGCCTACTGCCTGTACACCACAAAGTGAATTCTTTCAAGACCAGATCGTAATGAAGTCACTCGTCTAGGTCTCTACAGCAGGTCTCTTCGGTTTGCCTGTTGAAGCACGCATGCCATCTCACCCATTGCCGAAGAGCCCCTTTCTTTTTTAGGTTTCACTGACAAGCATGAATGCTTCGAAATGTTCTGCGTATTTTCTCCTCTGAGCATAATGAAAAGACCAGGAACATTCCTGGCAGAGCTTGCTCCGTGCTGGATTATGCTTTAATAATATATCCTTGGCTCCTTCCTTGTGCCTTCCCAAAACATTTAATGTGTATATTTCTGTAAGACCAACAGGACACATTTATTTTCCCATTTTTTAAGGTTTTATTTATTTATTTGAGGGAGACGGAGAGAGCACAAGCAGGGGGAGCAGCAGGCAGAGGCAGAGGGAGAAGTGGACTCCCCACTGAGCAGGGAACCTGATGTGGGACTCGATCCCAGGGCGCTGGGACCATGACTTGAGCTGAAGGCAGACGCTTAATGGACTGAGCCACCCAGATGCCCCCATGTTTTAATTATAAATGAAGCATATAAATTTTTCAGAGAGGGAGACCGAAAAGAAGGAAGGAAGGGAAGAAGGAAGTGGGGTGGGAGAGAGAGGGAGAGAGAATGGAGAGGGAGAGAGTCAGAGACCCTCCGCTCTAACACACTTCTGGTATTTTTCATTCCCAGATGCCTTCTTCAGTCCTTGTTCAGCTGCCTCCAGATTTTTCCTCAGTTCATCCAGTCATTCCACAGGATTTATGAGGCCGTAGCATGTACCAGGCACTCACTGCCCTAGGAACTGAATACACAGGCAGCCCAGCCCTGTACCCTGTGCCTTTGCTCCGTTTCCCCCTTCCTGGGGCATGGGGGAGGGGCACTTCACGTGCTATCTTCATCATTTCTTCCAGTTCTTCCTTAAGGAGCTTTGATTTGGTTCCATTTCTCTGTTTCTGAGGACAGTATAGAGTGGAAAATCCCTTTGCACCCTCTTTTTGCTCAATTTCATAACTGCTTCCAGGTCTGGTAGGAGACAGCAGTCGAGAGAGGCAGTCACATGTGGGTGAGAAGGGAAAGAAATAGCAACTCCTCCTTTCTTTTTCTTTTTGCTCACCTCAGGCCTTGCCAGTGCATCATTTTGGTTGGGAGAAACAAAGGAGAAAAGAGCATAATCTATTAGCAGTGATAAAAAAGCACGAATTGCTAGGATGGGGTAACTCAACTCAGGAGTCCAGGAGCACCCGAGACCCACGGCAGCCCTGCAGGTGCATGAGTCTCAGTGGTTGGAGAGGCCGGGGTCACCTTAAACCCTGCAGATATCTCCAAGGTAGTAACAGCAACAACAAAATTCCAATAACAGGACTCCCTGGCCGGTCAAGCAGCTCTTTCCAGCCTTCAACACCCAGACGATGCTTTCTCAAAT
Organism: Mustela nigripes; assembly: GCF_022355385.1. Taxonomy (NCBI): domain Eukaryota; kingdom Metazoa; phylum Chordata; class Mammalia; order Carnivora; family Mustelidae; genus Mustela; species Mustela nigripes. Next base: position 16,182,061 of record NC_081575.1, read on the forward strand.
ACAGATGATGTGTGGATGCTTCCAATTGGGGAAAAAATTGCTTTTATTATAATATTATTTAAATGTATGCTAACATACAATAAGACATCCTCCTTACGCTATAGTTCAACAACTATAAAAGCAGAATGGTTTTGTGTATTACAGGCCAACAGAGCCGCAAAATCAATAAAATTCAAAGTCACCAACCTTAACTTGATGGATGATGTTGTTTGGCTGAAACTAAATCACCTTCCCCAAGTGAATATGGGTACGCACGTTATTAAAACACTGCCTCTGAATTAACTATGATATTGTCTGCCTTGGTTTGGAGCAAATACATCACTTATGCCTTAGGTCTCTGTTCTTTTCTCTCGGATCTGAAACAATTAAAAAATACTCTTTGTTCTTTTGTTTTTTGTTTTTTGGATTTTTTAAAAAGATTTTATTTATTTGAGAGAGAGCAAGTGGGCGGTGCACAAGCAGAGCGACTTTTCTAAATTTGTTTTAAAGATTTTACTTCTTTGACAGAGAGAGACAGTGAGAGACAGAACACAAGCCAGTGAAGTGGGAGAGGGAGAAGTAGACTCCCCACCTGCCAGGGAGCCCCACGCAGGGCTCGATCCTAGGACCCTGGGATCATGACCCTGGCGGAAGGCAGTCGCTTAACCGACTGAGCCACCCAGGCGCCCCAAAACAGTACTCTTTGTATTACTGTGATTTTAAACAGAAATGCAAAGTCTGAGGCTGAAATTGCAGGATAGTACAGTTAACCCTTGAACAACACAGGGGTTGGGGGCACCGATTCCTTGCATAGTCGAAAATCCATGTATAACTTTTGATGCCCCCAAATTTAACTACTAATAGCCTACTATTGACGGGAAGCCTTCCTCATAACAGGAACAGTCCATTAACACATATTTTGAATGCTCTATGTATTACATACAATATTCTTATACTAAAGCAAGCTAGAGAACAGAACATGTTATGAAGAACGTCCTAAGCAAGAGAAAATACATTTCCAGCACCGCACACTGCATTTATCCGGAAACTAAATCTGCGTCTAAGTGGACCCTGCGTTGTTCAAGCTCATGTTGTTCAAGGGTCTCCTGTCCTTGGTTATAATGTAACCATCCACTTAATACAATTTTGGCAGATGACTTGAGGACCACGGGTTTGGAAACACTAGTGATTAAGAGCGTAAGATCCCCAGAACTGAGTCTGCATCCTGGCTCTGGCTTTGGAGCTTTTCAGTTGCTACTTTCCACATGGACGAGTTATTTAACCTCTCTGTTCCTCAGGGCTCCTCCCCTATAAAATGCAGATGATAATAATAGTTCTTTAATTTCACCAGCAGAGACAGACGCCATGACCCACTTTCTAGGCATGTGTGATGTGGAAGCCTGGACCTGGAGAGACGCTTCGGCATAGCTCTTATTTCAGAACTCCTCTGTAACCTGAGAACCACAGGGAGTGGGGCAAGTTGAAAAAGAAAAAAAAGAATGTTTCTCTGGCCTTCCCCCATACCTTCCCAATAACTGCGTTTACTGTCCCAGGTTCCCGCTTACAGAGGGAGTGGAATCCCTGCTTGGACCTAAAAAGGGCAACAGTGGCAATGCCAGTAAATAGACCAATGAGAATCGGTTGAAGCCAGGCCACGAGACAGCTGTTTTTATCTGAAGCCCACCAATAAGGGCTTGCTTTTTGGCTTCCTGGCCTGGCAAGAATCCCCTAATTCCTGAGGCCCCCAAGGTTGAAAATAGCCCAGCCACCTGCCAGTGGTCGGTGTATTTTTAGGACCAGCAGAGTTGGAAACAGGGCCCTGGATGCCTGGAACTTGAGCTAGGCTGCGGGGTGGGTCCTTCACCTCCCGTGGGTTACTAGGTCTGGAGCTGTTGGATCAAATCCAGCAGCTAGTCGGAAGAGGAGAGGGAGCTCTGAGAGGAGCGGATTGGAGGAGTGAAAGAAGGTGGGGTTTGTTCATTTTATGGGGGAGAATTCAGGGAGAAGGGGGTGAGGGGGAGCCCTTAGTTGGTGGGTACTTGGATAAAGGATGTGGGGAGGTTGTGTAAAGGGTAGGACTGCATAGCGAGCGAAATTCACAGCACTAGACACTTCCTTTGTTTAAAAAAAGGATAGTGAAAATTGATCTTCCTGTCTTTTACCAATCTTTCTAACAAAAAGCCCACTATGTTTGAAACTATCCAAATTATAACAGACAGATCCGAAGATCTGGTTCTCTGCTTCCTCTTATCTCCATTTCACTCAGGAGAAAAATGAATTTGAGAGGCCCGGGTGTCTCAGTGGGTTAAGCTTCTGCCTTTGGCTCAGGTCATGATCCTGGGGTCCTGGAATCGACCCCCACCCGCCATCAGGCTCCCTGCTCGGCGGGAAGCCTGCTTCTCCCTCTCCCACTGCCCGTGCTTGTGTTCCCTCTCTCGCTGTGTCTCTCTCTGTCAAAGAAATAAATAAATAAAATCTTTTAAACGATTAAAATAAATAAATAAATAAAATCGAATTTGCTACCCAAAGGATGAATAGTGTGAAATCATGGGGGTGGCATGGGGGAAGAGAGCACTGCAAGTAGGGGGAAGGAGTTACAAAGTTTCTGAGTGGGGGGAAAGGGCATGACACTTTTGAGGAGTTCAGAAGAGTCCTGTTTGGGGATGCCTGGGTAGCTCAGTCGGTTAAGCATCTGTCTTCAGTTCATGTCATGATCCCAGGGTCCTGGGATCGAGTCCCACATCAGGCTCCCTGCTGCGGGAGCCTATTTCTCCTTCTCCCACTGGCTGTCCCTCCCCCTGCTTGGTGCTCTTTCTCTCTGTCAAATAAATAAAATATTGAAAAAGAAAAAAAAGTCTCATTTGGAAGGAGTTGAGAGATCCTAGGGGAAAGTGGCAGGAAAGGAGATCAGAGAAAGCATTGGAGATCGGATCACACGTGTAGGGCCCCACAGATCATGTAGGGCCCCATGGGCTTGTCGGGCTCCACCTTCACCTATTCTTTGAGCAAGTATTTGCTGAGTGCTCCCTCTGGGCCTGGTGCTCATCTGCTAGGGATTATTTTAGTTTGCTAGGGCTGCCACAGCAGAGTACCCCACACTGGGGGGCTTAAACAACAGAAATGTAATTTCTCAGATTTCAGGAGGCTCAAAGTTGGAAGTCAGGGCGTCATCAGGGTTGGTGCCTCCTGAGGCCTCTCTCCTGGGCTTGTAGAAAGCTGTCTTCCTCCTGTGTCCTTACATGATCTTCCTCTGCATGTGTCTGGGTCCCGATTTCCTCTTCTTGTAAGGGTACAAGTCATATTGGATTAGGGCCCACACACGTGACCTTATTTTACCATAATTGCCTCTTTATTTTTCTTTTTAAGATTTTAAAAAAGATTTTGTTTATTTATTTGCCAGAGAGATAGAGAGAACAAGCGGGGGGCGGGGGAGTGGCAAGCAGAAGGAGAAGCAGAACCCCTGCCCAGCAGGGAGCCCAATGTGGGGCTCAATCCCAGGACCCCGCGATCAAGACCTGAGTCACAGGCAGACGCTCAACCGACTGAGCCACCCAGGCATCCCTGTAATTGCCTCTTTAAAAGGCCTTATGTCCAATACTGTCCTATTCTCGTGTATTGGGGGGTTAGGATTTCAACATATGAATCTTAGGCCGGGCACACTTCAGATGGTAACAGGCATGAAGCTGTGTACAAAACAAAGATGCATGGTCTCATTTAAGAGATGGGAGATGGAGAATAAACAATACTTATAACAAAGTATACAGATGGTTGGAAAGTGGTAAGTACTATGGCAAAAAAAAAAAAATGTATGGTGGGATGAGGGTTTGGGAATAGCAGCCATGATGTGACAGCAGGTGGAGGGGGGATGGAAGTAAAGACAGAGAGCTCCAAGTTTTGTTTGTCATCCTGGAGGAAAATGGAAAGCTAAGGGTTTTAAACAGCTGCGTGACATGATACCTGTTTTTGCAAAAGATCACTCTGCTTATGGAAAACAGAACAATGAGTTGGGGATATGGCACTAGTCCAGGGTCATTCCACCCTGAACTAGGGAGGTCCTAAGGGACAGGATGAGCGAACGGACTGAAGATACGTTAAGGAAAATGCAATCAGTAGGATTTGGTGACCGATTGAATGGGGAGGGCGAGGAAAATGGACAAAACAAAGATGATTTCTAGCAGTGTGTCTCACCTAATAGACTAGATGGCAGTGTCAGTCACTGGGATCAGGAACACGGACAGAGGACCTGGTTCGGGAGAGAGGAATCCTGAGTTTGATTTTGGACGTGCTGGCAGAAACGTCTGTATGATACCCAAGTGGAGATATTCACTGGTCAGTGATGTAGGTGGGCGTGGAGGTCAGGAGGCATGCCTGGGCTGGAGGCACGGGTCTGGGAACCAGCAACACAGAAATGGTAAAGGCTTGGGACACGGGGGTGGCTCAGTTGTTAAGCATCTGCCTTCGGCTCTGGTCATGATTGAGTCCCACATCGGGCTCCCCGCTCAGTGGGGAGTCTGCTTCCACCTCTCCCACCCACCCTGCTTGTGTTCCCTCTCTGGCTGTGTCTCCTCTCTCTGTCAAATAAATAAATAAAATCTTAAAAAAAAAAAAAGAAATGGTTTAAAGCCATGGGAGTGGAGATCAACCATGCGTAGCAAGCTGACTTTGTTTCTCTTCCTGCTCTCTGCAGTGACAACCTCACACTTTCTCCAGTTTCTTTAAGACTTCTAGTACCCCTGCTTATCCAACGCGCAAACACAACACTCCCATCACCAGACCCCAACCTCTTCTCCTGAATCTTGCCCATGATTCCCCTGGCTCTTCTGTATCTACCGCCCGTCCCTCTCGATTTTCTCCATCCCATCATCATTTATACACACTCATGCTTTTCCCATGTTAATTTTTAAAAGATTTTCTTTCTTTCTTTGAGAGGGAGAGAGAGCAAACATGAGCTGGGGGGAGGGACAGAGGGAGAAGACCAATCCTGGCTGAGCAGGGAGCCCCATGTGGGACTCGATCCCAGGACCCTGAGATCATGACCTGAGCCGAAGGCAGAGGCTTCACCGACTGAGCCACCCAGGCACCCTTTTCACATGTTTAGAACAATTTCCCTTGACCCTACTTCCCCTCCAGCTATTGTTCTATGTTTTCCCCTTCATTTGTTAAACTTCTGAGAAGGGTCTGTTCTCACGGCTTCCCTTCTCTTTCCCACTCCCATGCCAGCCCCCCGCATCCAGTGAAAATTTTCAAGAAGGTTGGCAAGACCTCCATGTTCCTAAATCTAATGGACATCTTTTCTTGCTCATCTTCCTTGATATCTCAGGAGCATTTTTAACAGTTGACAGCAGTTGAGAGCAAAGGTTGTTCTCTTAGAGTTCTCAGGTCACGCTGGTCATTTATGAGAAAAGCATGTGACAAATATTCAAGTCTAAATGACCATAGTTTGTCTGTCATTCTTTCAGGTGAATATGGAGTTCCGTGAGAAGAACAGCTGGTTCCGTGTGTAATTCCACTGAGCAAGCTATTTTTTTTTTATTAAAGAATTTATTTATTTATTTGACAGAGAGAAATAACAAGTAGGCAGAGAGGCAGGCAGAGAGAGGAGGGAAGCAGGCTCCCCACTGAGCAGAGAGCCTGATGTGGGGCTCGATCCCAGGACCTTGAGATCATGACCTGAGCCAAAGGAAGAGGCTTTAACCCACTGAGCCACCCAGGCGCCCCTATTCTTTTTTTTTTTTTTTGAGACTACCGTCATACTTTTTTAATAAAGATTTTAAGTCAGCTCTCTACCCAATGTGGGGCTCAAACTCACAGCCCAGAGATCAAGAGTCGCCCGCTCCACAGATGGAGCCAGCCAGGCGCCTCTGTAGGAAATTGGTTAGGGTTCAGAGCCAAAGGCCAAGAAAGAATTCTTGAGACGTCTTTGGTGCAAAAAGGTGGCTTTATGGGGCACCTGGATGGCTCACCAGTTAAGTGTCTGCCTTTGGCTCAGGTCAGAATCCCAGAGTCCTGGGATCGACCGTGCATCAGGCTCCCTGCTTCTCCCTCTCCCTCTGCTGCTCCCCCTGCCTGTGCTCTGTCTCTCTCTGTCTCTCTGTCAAATAAGTAAATAAGATCTTTTTTTTTGTAAAGTGGTTCTATTAAAGCACAAGACAGAACCCCTGGCCAGAAATACCTGCACTGGAATCAGGAAGAGTGGCCCATTATATTCTTTCAAGTGGGGATGGGGTGGGGGACAGCACAAGCTTCTGGGGCATTTTGGAAACAAGGTTTCCAGGACCTTGAGGGGGGGTCAGCTATTGTTAGGAAAGGGTCGTTTATTAATGTTTGGTAAAAACTCAGTCATCTCAGCCAAGACACCCTTCAGATGTATTTCGGTGGGTCATATGCTTTGGGGATGAATACCAACATGTATCTTGGGGGATGGGGGTAGAAATAAAGGAAGTTTCAAAGGCATTTCTGTATGTTTAAAGTAGACTCCCAGGATCCTGGGGCGGGTTGGGGGCGGGGGTCGGGCTAAGATTGCCATTTGCCCTTAGCCTAGTGTCAACACTGAGGCAGCTGAGCTTCTAGGGTAAGGTCACCCTGCCTGTTTCAAGGACTTCTGATGGGCTGTAAGTAGTAAGGAAATTTAATGTTTTCTTTGTTTTTTTTTTTTAAGATTTTATTTATTTTAAGATTTTTAAGATTTTAAAATTTATTCATTTTATTTATTTATTTTAAGATTCATTTTAAGATTTATTAATTTTACGGCGAGATAGCCAGAGAGCACAAGCAAGGGGAATGGCAGAGGGGGAAGCAGACTCCCTGATAAGCAGGGAGCCCGATCTGGGGCTGGATCCTAGGACCCTGAGATCATGACCTGAGCCCAAGGCAGCTGCTTAACTGACTGAGCCACTAAGGTGCCCCTAATTTTTTCTTTTGCCTCTGTTTCCCACATCACCTCTACCATCATACCGAAGCAGGAGAGTGAGGTTGTTATCTCAAAGAATGACTATCGCACCCAATGGAGAGTGAGCAAAGCTATAGAATTTTATTGAGCAAGGATACAGAAAAAGCTCTCCCGAGACAGGTTCCGACCCAACTGCAGACGTGGATCCCCGCGGACAGTCTTTTATTTAAATCTGACCAGGGAGCTTGTGGCTTAACATTCTTGTGAGGTCTTGGTTTGAGTAAGGACTGGTGATAGCATCTTTAATGGCTTACTTCTTTGTGATCTGGTCATTCTTCGTGGTCACAAAGTGACTGCTTTAAAAAGACCCCACCTAGATGCCCACGGCAGGGTGGTCTGGTTTGTTCCCTTATCTCTGGTTTCATCATGCCTCAGCATTTCTGGGATTTTTGGTGAGCAGTGTCAGGTCGTCTGCTACCTATCCCTCGCTACCTAGCCCCGCCTGTCCCTTACTCAGTACTCTTCTACACAGAAGTGCACACTTTGTTTTGTCACACAGAATATTCAAAAGACCTGTACTCAAGGGCTGAAATTTAATAAGATTGATACTTCTCACTATTTTTAATTTTTTAAATTTTAATTTAATATTTTTAATTTTAAAAATATTTTTAATTTTTTAAAAAAGTAATCACTACACCCAACATGGGGCTCAAATCTACAATCCCAAGATCAAGAGTCGCATGCTCTACTGACTGAGCCAGCCAGGCACCCTGTCCCACTGCTTCCTCTGGTAAAAGTGAGTTTGTCTTTCTTCTTCAAGTGTGAGGTGACAAAAAGTACAATGATTCTTAGTACAGCCTAACGCCACAGCCTTGATTCATGGCAGATTCACCCACAATTGGTTTTGGGTCATCAGTGAAAATGTCCACACAGGAACCAAAAAAAGAGACTATTATTATGCAAATAGTTTTGACCTTGGGGGCTTTGGAAGGGAGGGAAGGGGGGATGACCACAATTTGAAAATCATCCTTTTAGATTCATCTAGATTTTACCCCTAACCTGATGAATCACGTTCCCTGAGAGGCGGATGGTGGAAAAAAGTGGGGTTCTGTTAATCTGGAAGACAAATGGGATAGTGTCGACAGTGTAAAAGAACAAAAAGTCAACTGAGTCAATTCAAAGACATAATTGAATTTCTTCACTGATTCATGAATCAGACAGCATCTCTTCTAGCCAAGAGAAGCATGCTGAGTAGTTAGACAAAAATGGAAGGTTTTTATAGGCAGGAATGGGGTGGGACAAGGAAGTTATAAGCAAAAGAGAAAAAAAGAATTATTTTTCAGGCAAGGTCACCTTCCCCTAAAGGGAAGGGCAGGTGGGGGTCTAATCATGCAGATTACCTCACTAGTGCTGATCAGGAAATTCCAGACAGATTGGTTTCAAACGCCACTTCTTGGGAGAGGCTGAAACTGCAATTAGCAGTTAAGTCTTGGGGTGCCTGGGTGGCTCAGTCGTTAAGCGTCTGTCTTCTGCTCAGGTCATGACCCCAGAGTCCTGGGATGGAACCCCACATCGGGGCTCTGTGCTCAATAGGAAGTCTGCTTATCCCTCTCCCACTTTCCCGGCTTATGTTCCTCTCTTGCTGTGTCTCTGTCAAATACACAAATAAAATATTTAAAAAAAAAAAAGAGTTTAGCCTTGGTGGGACTTAACATAAGTTACTCCATTTTGGACCTCTGGGCTTTTGTTTCTATTTAACAATAGCCAGTCAAATGACTCTTCATTCACCAAACAAAACAGGTTTAGTGGGATAATTAGAGGGAAATGGCATAATGAAAGGTTTGAATTAAGATAAATTTTTGCTGATTACAAGGGTTATCTAGTGTGTAACTGTTGGAGTGGGTGGCTGAGTGGAAGAGAGGGTCTTTGGAAACAAGGAGATCAAGGCTAATGGGTGGGTTGACCATGTGGACATTGAAGGCCTCCGGGTTAAAGGCAGCAAAGCTTACAATAGAAAGGAAGACTAAGATCTAGTTGTTAAAAGTCTCCAGTGGATATGGAGGAGTGGCTAGACATTCAGGCAAAACAGGGACCAATAGAGGAAGCATTAGCACAGCTGAACAGAATGGACTTCAAAGGAGGGAGTAATGGTTTGAAAGTCATGTTCACCAGTGTGGAGGACACTAACCACCCCCCTCCCCACCAGCCTATGGAATGTGGGGTGTTGAGAAATGAAGTAAAGACTATTTGAGAAGACTGCAAAGGAAATGGTGTCCTCAGAAGAAAATCAGATTTCCATTAAGATAAGGAGATGGAAAAATTGTTCAGAAAAGGTGTTGAGGGTATAAAGAAGTGTAATAGTTATGTAGTGGCCATTCCAAAATAGGCATGATGGAAGTTTTTGGTTGCCCAGAGAAGAGCAAATCTTTGTGTCATGAGAAGAAACAGAGGATTTCGGTGAGAATATACTTGGGAGATGGGGGAGCAGGAATATATGACTAGAGGGACTTAAACGGTTGGGAAAACACCTTGGAAAATAAGCCTGTAACTACCCTAGATTTAGCCCTGACAGCCTCTGGGAGGACTAGATTATGAAAATTAATAAAGGGGAACAGACCCTGGAGATTGGATGGGGGAGCTCTCACACCCTACCATTCCGCTCAATTGCAAACCTAACCGGAAGAGAAGGATCTGGCACACAGATACTCCTTTACTATCCCAGCAGGAGGAAGAAAAGCTTTCCTCTTCCCTCTGGCAACAGCCCAGCCAATGAGAAGCCACTATACTTAGAACTCCCAGTTTACTCCAATGGACTCCTTGTTTACAACTCCCCGCCTCTATAAAAGAGCCTTCCTCTTCTTTTTCTGGACTTGCCTCTGGTTTTGCTGTAGTTTGCTTGTCCGAGGTCCTCTACTATTGCAGAATAAACATAGTTGGCAGTTTATTTTTATTTTATTTTTTAAAGGTTTATTTATTTATTTATTTGAGAGAGAGAGAGAGAGAGCAGGAGCAGAGGGGAGAGGGAGAAGCAGTCTCCCCACTGAGCAGGGAGCTTGATGCAGGGGTTGATCCCAGGATGTTGGGATCATGGCCTGAGCCAAAGACAGAAGCTTGACCTACTGAGCCACTCAGGAGCCCTGGCAGTTTATTTTTTAAGGTTAACAAGACAGACATCCAGAATTCAGCCTAGATTTGGGGGGGGGGGAAGGCCATGAGGTTTTCAAGTCCTGTGGGTACTGGGGCGGGATGGAGTGGGGTGGATGGGAACTGACCATCTTGTATTTTGTTAGACTAAAGGATGCTTCCCGGGGTGGGGTGGGGGGGTTCTTTTGTTTGTTTGTTTGTTTGTTTTCCAGAACAAAGGAGTATCTCCCTGGAAGTCTGCAAATACATACCTCTTAAGAGATGTAAATGATTCCAGCTTTGAAATGAACTCCAGCTTTTAACAATCTCATTAGAGTTATTTAAAACTGTAGAGGCGGCTACCAGAGCACCTATTCAGTTACAACAAATCCCATTAAGTGGTATACATTTTAAAAAAAAAGACTATGAGATTGTTATCAATGGGACCAAAAAGAGCCAGGATTGTTCCTGGTTTAAATATTTTAAGATACTGCTCCAACCAAACCAAAAAATGGGATTTGTTACCTATACGTAAATAATCTCTACAGTTTTAACCAGAAGTCACTTGGTATGTCATGATTTTTAAAAAAGATTTTTATTTATTTATTTGACAGAGAGTGGGCACAAAGGTGGGGGGCCGGAGAGGGAGAAGCAGGCTCCCCTCTGAGCAAGGAGCCCGATGAGGGACTTGATCCCAGGACCCAGGGATCATGACCAAACGCAGACACCCAACTGACTGAGCCACCCAGGTGCCCTGTCATGTTTTTAAGGTAACTGACTATAGCTGGTTACTTCCATAGTGGTCAGTTTTACCTAAAATGCTGCAGCATTGGTAAATGACTAAAGGCAAGGAAGTGGTTAGAGCTGCTGATGAGTAAATTACCATAGCGGTGTTTTCTTGCCTATTTTCAGAGGCTTGCTAGTGTGGCCACAGATGAGTAGCACTGGACCCAAAACTCCTTGGTGCTTTGTGATCACAAAGGGACAAGCAATCATGGGCTTTCCTTCACTGCCAAGAATATACAGTTACGCAAGCTTAGGCAAGCTCAAATACCACTGGCCAATCAGAGTGTCCTTGGATGACATAATCATTTGTAATTTAGTTTTTATGGGTTCAATACGGTTTTATTTGGAGGTTTTGCTTCAAAGACGAGGAGCTCCTTTGGGTGTGTGTAAGCAGATTAAACCAGAATTGGTTTCTTAAACATGGAGTTGAGGTGTTTTATTTTTTTTTTTTTAAGATTTTATTTATTTATTTGACAGGCAGAGATCACAAGTAGGAAGAGAGGCAGGCAGAGAGAGAGAGAGAGAGGAGGAAGCAGGCTCCCTGCTGAGCAGAGAGCCTGATGCAGGGCTCGATCTCAGGACCACGGGACCACAGGGCCACAGGACCACGACCTGAGCCAAAGGCAGAGGCTTTAACCCAACTGAGCCACCCAGGCACCCTGAGTTGAGGTGTTTTAAATGTTGGATTTCATTTATTTCGTAAAGTTACTGATATAAATACATATCTCACCTCTGATTTTACTCCAAACGCCAACATTAAAAATGACTTTTGTAGCATTATATAAAGAACCTCCACATTTATATAATTCCTCCTAGGTTACAGATAGGAAAACTGAGGCTACAAGAGGCAGACTTACCCAGGGTCACACACAGACTTGCCAGAGATCAGGTTTTAACCCAGATCGGAATGCTTCTTGTCAACGCTCTTAACCCCTTCATCGCAGCAGAATGTACCCGCGTTCTGCAGTGGACCTTCGGAAAAATACTTAAAACTGGATTATAGGGCTGTCACTTTTGAAGTATGGAATCACATGGGCCAAAGTGAAGTCTAATTATATACAAGCTACATCTTAAGTAGCTGTTATAGCAAGATCTCCCTGCCATGGTTTTACTCATCCCAGTCATTAAAATCATCTGTGCCTCTGTGATGACATGTTCCCAGATGGGCCATGGCGTGCATGCTTACCTTAAAAACATTGTTTTTGGGTATATTAAGTTCTGTCTGCCTTCCAAGTTTGCCCATGAAGTGATTTGATAAGTAGATAAGCACCCTAGATGCTTAATGAAATTTTAGTCCTACCCTTTGGCATGGTCCTTCAAGGGTGTCCCCAAAGTCTAACTTGAAAAATAAAGAAGTATTTAAAAAAACATTTTGTAAACTTAAATATTTAAGTTTAAAAAATAGAAATATATTTTATGGAGCACCTACCAGATTCCTAGATAGAAGATCCCAGATTGGTGTGCCATTTATGAGAGAAGCCAAGGAGTTAAAGCACAAAGGCTTGGGTCATGGGGAGTGCAGGTGTTGGAAAGGAGCCCAGCAAGAAAGGGTGAAGACGGGAGGATAAGAGGAAGCTACTTAGGGTACGATGTGGGCTCTTCCTGACAACCCTTAAAATTTCCAGGAAAGTCACCAAATTTAGAAAATGCCGACTGTGTCAGGATTTCTTGTGGGAAATGGTGAGACTCATCTGGGTTTGATGCGGGACAGAACAAAAATGGCACTCACAAATGTCAGATAGCATAGAGGTGCTGATGTATGAGGATGTAAAAGCATTAAAATCCCCTGGAGTGCACTGACATATAAGCTGGGATCGGGGGTGACCCAAGCCAGTGTCTGGACTACATGACCATTAGATACTAGGGACTGCCCTTGAGTTTTTGTGATCAAGTTGACCAGTCTCAGTGGCCCATAGTCTTTCTTTCTTCCTCAGCTCTCAAATTCTTCATGATAATAAGTATCATGTCCCAAGTGCCTTCGATGGTGTCATCTCTTCACAAGCATGGCATTATTTCCTCTCTTCAGGCCGTGATCTGAAGGAAGCCTTGACAAATGCAGGATTTGAGCCCAGGGAAGTGAAGCAACTCACCCCAGTTTCCACAGCCCATGACTCCATGCATCTTCCTGTAAACCACATGGCCTCACACGCCCTGTTCCACAATCACCTTCTCTAGTCAAAAGCAATTCTTGACTTCTGCTTCTTTCCCCTTAACGCTATGCCCAAGACCGTCTCCCTATCTTGGTCAATGTTCCTTAGTGTGGTGAATAGAAAGCCTTGTGTGACAGTGTTGTAACCCCACAGGTGCTAAGAGTACAGGTGTTGTGGTTGCCACACAGAAGACAACAACAACCATCCTTAGCTCTGCCCATAGGCTCACTAAGTCATAGGCTCCTCTTGGTGTCCTTGAGGCCACTTCAGGCTCCTGGAGCATGAAAAATGCTCCCACCACTTAAAGAACAAAGCAAAGCCATTCATACATAGTGTTGACATCTAGCAGGAAATTCAGTAAATCTTCTTGACTAATGGATCATTTCATCATTTTTATTTTTCTATGGGTCATTGGGTAAAGGGGACAGAAACTGCGGAACCGTGTTTCTGTGGTTGATTCTGTAAGTTTGGGTGAGGAATGAGGGCAGGAGAGAGTCTGTGTCCAGGACCTTGAACAGATATTTCTGGCTAGGCCTGCCACACACTCGCTGTAGTCCAGCAACCTCATCATACAGATGGGTGAATTTTGAGGTCCAGGATGAAGTAAAGGATTTGCTCAAGTTCATACAGCTAATTGGTGGGACAAGGGATATCAGTTCCTTCTTCTGCAAAAACTACTCTAGACAATTCAAACTCTCTTCTCCACCATCAAATGCCTGCTAATATGATTCCTATTACTTATTTTTTTCCCCCAAAATGAGCTATGGGAAGAATGAAAGGAGAGGAACTCTGGGCAAAGGCTTCCAAAAGGAATAGCAATGCAATATGTCTGAACAGTCTAGAATTAAAGGCATGAACTCTAATGCCCTTGTAGGCCTTCATTTGCCATGTGTCTGGATTGTCAGCTGAGGAGAATGCACTTGAAGCTGTGTGGACTGCCCCACCCCATTTTAGCTACATCTTCCAGTCCCAGCCCCTATCTCAGGGTAATGGGAGAGCTAAGCAATATGCCCCATTTAGCTCAGAAGGTCCTTCTGAAAACCACCTGGGATCAAAAGTTGCTCACCTTTGTTAAGGCTGTGAGCAGTTAGTTCTCTCTGAGTCCCAATCCCAAGACTGTCGGTGTAGGTGCCTAGCAGATCACCTCTCTCCTGAAGTAGCTAACATGGGCTCTATCAGAACGGGAGGTCTTTGTAAACACTTGCCGACCCATGACCCTGAGTGGCGTGAGGCGAGGACATGAGGATACAGAATTGACCTGTGCCTGCCCTCACTGGCCTCCCAGTCAAGCAGGGGAAGCTTCCAGGCGACAGTTTCACACATCGGCCCACCATAAACCCTTAGCTATAACCCATCAGGCACCACGCTACATCCTGGGGATACAAGGATGGACAACACCAAATCCAGCCCTCGTCACCTCAGAGACAAACAGGAGAACAACGACAATAACAGTGTTTCCCTGCTGTGAAAGAGGTCTGCTTAGAAGCTGAGGAAATTCTGAAAAGAGGGATCCAAAGGGAGTGTTGGTCATCAAACCCTTGCGCCACTGAGAAAACCCTGGGAAACCACCAGCTGGATGTAGGCAGCAAAGGCCTCAAAATGAAAGGATGAACTTTGTCTTTGGCTGGTAGATCAGATTCTTTGTAGGCTACAGGGCCCCAAGCCAGTTTCTTAGAGCCTGGGGGCAGGACAAGGGCCTTCAAGGGGAAGGTTTTGCCTGAAGGACTTGCCCACACAATTGTGACCCAGACTGCAGATAGATTCGTCCTTCGGAGCCTCCTCCAATGTGCTGCTCCCGCCATGATCTCTAGCTGTGAAGGCCTTTACCAGAAAGAATCCTAAACCAATTCATTCCGATAGGTGAGTGCCCGGGAATGGCAGTGTCTCCCACACTTGCTTAAAGAGAAGAATCCCCTTGGGGATTCCTAACTGTACTGTTGATTCTTCTGCTGCGGGGGACTAGATGCCAGTGGAACCAACCACGTGATTGGAAGCTTGACCCTTTCAGTCCCACCCCACTGACGTCTCTGGACGGGAGAGGGGCTGGAAGTTGAATCGAGCACCAATGGCCAATGACTTAATCAGCTATGCCTACGTATGGAAGCCCCCATAAGAACCCCAAAGAAGAGGGTTTGGGGAGTTTCCAGGTTGGTGAACCAGAACACTTCCACATGTCACCATGCTGGGCCCCAAACTCCACGGGGACAGATGCTCCTTTGTTCGGGACCTCTCCTTACCTATCCTTTCACATCCTTTGCAAGAAGCTGGTAATCGAGGGAGTAAACTGGTTTCCTGAGTCCTGTGAGCTGCTTCAGCACATTAACTGAACCCAGGGAGGGGGGGGGGCGTGAGCACCTTTGATTTACAGTGGGTTAGCAAGAAGTACAGGCAACAACCTGTACTTGCGATTGGTATCTGAAGCGGAGGGCAGCCTTGTAAGACGGAGGACGGAGGCCTGACCCTGGGGGATCTGATGCTATCTCCAGGTGGATAGTGTTACCCTTAGAAAAAATAAACCGACCCATTATTTTACCAGCAAAAAGGGGTTTTATTCAAGAATAGGAGAGAACTGCAACCGCGGACAGGCAAGCTATGGCAAAACCATAGGCAAGCATAGAGGAGGAAGGACGGACGGTAGGGGAAAGGGGGCAGTTGTAAACAAGAAGCCCATTGGAGTAAACTGGGAGTTGGAAGTGTAGTGGCTTCCCATTGGCTGGGCTGTCGCTGGGGGAGGAGGAAGCAATCCTTCTACCCCCTGGGCTAGTAAAGTCCCACCTGCTAGTTCCTTCTCTTCATGTTGGTTCCGTCATAGACCACGAGGGTCGGGTGTCAAGAGCCGCCCCTGCCAACCCCCCTGACTCCATTTTAGTAAGGTTTCCCCTGTATTAAGTTTCACAATAATGTCAGAATTGAGATGAACTGTAGGATGGTATCAGAGAATTGTTTGGGTGGCATAGAAAAACCCACACCTTTAGAACTGTTCGGGCAGAATCTTACCTGGGAATTTTTATTCGGTAGGTTTGGGGAGGTTCTGGGAATGCTTCAGACAAGGGCTCCAGGTGATTCTTCCCTTTGGGCCAATTTGGGAAATCCTGATGTAAAGCACCACCCTAGGAATTTGCAGTGAGGGCTTGATTCCTAATGTGAACTGTCAAACACACATACCTAAGCAGCAGAGTGTAAAGGCTTTTCTTTTTTTTTTTTTTTAAAGATTTTGTTTACTTATTTGACGAAGAGAGAGATCACAAGTAGGCAGAGAGGCTGGAGGGGGTGGGGGGTGTGGAGAAGCAGACTTCCTGCTGAGCAGAGAGCCCAATGTGGGGCTCAATCCCAGGACCCTGGGATCATGACCTGAGCCAAAGGCAGTGGCTTAACCCACTGAGCCACCCAGGTGTCCCAAGGCTTTTAATCATAAAGCAGACATTACATTTGAAGAGCATCCTATCCTTACATTATCACAGATACTATGAATATCACCACACTAGAACCTCCTAAAAGCCTAGTCAACCAGGTAGGCCAAGGATTCTTGTGCCCCCCCCCCCCATTTTAGGGGCGTGGAAACCTGTCAGAGTGCAGCTTGTAATATAATTGGTGAAAAAACAAATACACACTAAATGATGCAAGAATAACACAAAGCGGGGTGCCTGGGTGGCTCAATGGGTTAAAGCCTCTGCCTGTGGCTCAGGTCATGATCTCAGGGTCCCGGGATCAAGCCCCACATCGATCGGGCTCTCTGCTGGGTGGGGAGCCTGCTTCCCTCTCTCTCTGCCTACCTGTGATCTCTCTCTCTGTCAAATAAATAAATAAAATCTTAAAAAAAAGAACAACACAAAGCAAGATGCCTACTTAGGCAAAAGAATACCTTGTAACCTGGGGTATAGGGCCTGAGGAGACCCGGAGCCCAAGGGTAGCCTGAGGCAAATAGGGATCCACAGCCTACTGATGGAGGAGATATTTCTGGCCTTTGGAGACTCAGTTCTTTTCTTTCTTTCTTTCTTTTTTAAAGATTTTATTTATTTATTTGACAGACAGAGATCACAAGTAGGCAGAGAGGCAGGCAGAGAGAGAGGAGGAACCTGGCTCCCTGCTGAGCAGAGAGCTGGATGTGGGGCTCTATCCCAGGACCCTGGGATCATGACTCCAACCAAAAGCAGAGGCTTTAACCCACCCAGGCGCCCCCAGAGACTTGGTTATTTTCTGTGTCACCATGAAATCTGTCTACAGTGGATTCTCATGTGAACTGTACCAGTTACATTTTCTACAACCACATATTATACCACAAGCCTGTCTGACCTGCAAGGGAAGTCCACGCTTTGAGTCTTTTGCAATCTCAATGCTCTGCTGTCTAACCAGTTTGTGTTTGCAAAATGGTATGTGGCTGGGCCAACATGAAGATGTTCCTGCTGAAGCCTGGCCTGGGCTCCTTTCCCGGCCTACTTAGGGCTCTGGATACCATGTAGCTGAAGGATTTCATGTCTGCCAATTATACGGATGCCTTTTCTGGATTAGACAGTGTGTGCTAGCAGCCAGGGGTCGCTTTGAGGAATTCATAGGTAGAAGAGAAAGGATGGTAGATCACACAAGTAGTGATTACCTAAGTCAGGAAGAACTGCAAAGCAGAATAAGCTGGAGTTAATAGTTCTCATGGAAGATCCTGGGAGGTTTGTTGGAGGAAGTAGCATTTCCACTGGGCCTTGAAAGGCAGGTAGGTATTCCAAAGACAGAGCAGGGAATCAAGGAGCAAAGGCACCAGAAGCCTGAGCCCAAGGGTGATCTACCTGCAGCCCATTGCTTGTGGGGGGCAACCGAGGGTAATTCTTGGGGCCTTCTACTTGTAGGGAGGGAACATGTGGCTTTCTGGAGAGCATTAACATTTCATTCTGAATATTCCAGCTTTAATGCTATTCCAAGGGGCCTGTGGACATTACTTTCAAGGGGGAGTATTTGGGGCGGGCAGCCTGGTCGCTGGCCCCGCCTTCTTCCCCGAGAGGTCTAGTTTTATGGCGTTAGAGTATTGGGGGCATCAGAAGAGGATTACAGAGGACCTTCTATACCATGCCGAGGGACTGGAGGCATTTCTGAGGCATTGAAAGTTTTTTTTTTTTTTTTTTTTAAGATTTTATTTATTTATTTGACAGACAGAGATCACAGTAGGCAGAGAGGCAGGCAGAGAGAGAGAGAGGAGTTAGCAGGCTCCCTGCAGAGCAGAGAGCCCTATGTGGGACTCAATCCTAGGACCCTGGGATCATGACCTGAGCCGAAGGCAGAGGCTTTAACCCACTGAGCCACCCAAGCGCCCCGACATTGAAAGGTTTTAAGCGGGGAAGTATGAGGTCACCTGTACATCTTAGATAAATCCCTCTGGTTGCCATCTAGGAGACGGTGTGGACAAAGGCAAGCGTGGAAGCAAAGAGAGCCCAACCACGAGGCTACCGCGCAGCTCCAGGCAAAAAGTCATGGGGCCCGACACAGAATCTGCAGCCCTGAGGAGGCAGTGGAGAAAGGTGGTTAATAAGCAATGTCTGGGCGGTCCAGTCAACTAGCTTTGGGTACGCCCTGTATGCATGTGTGTGCGTGTGTGCGTGTGTGCGCGCGCGTGCCTGGGGGAAGAAGGGGGAGGAGGGAACCGAGAATGACTGCCCGACAAGTGCAAAGAGGAACGACCCTCAGTGAGGGTCTCCGGTCTCCTCAAGGGGCGGCGGGAGGGGACGGGAGGAGAGGGCAGAGGAGGAAACGCTCCGGGACAGCGGGAAGAAGTTTGGATCACGGAGAAGGAGAAAACCCGAGAGGCCAGGTGAGCAAGAAGGCTCCGCCCCCGGGCCGGCCCCGCCCCCCGCTCCACCTCCTCTCCCTCTTCCCACCCACCCCCAGCCGCAGCTCATCCTCGAGGGCGGAGAGAGGTGGCATTTGAGTCCTCCGGTATCCCAGCAGGCAGTGCAGCCTAGAGACGCTGACAAAGGACCGGAGGAGCAGTGGCAGCTGCTTTCCGAGGAGCCGGTGTTGCCGAGGTGAGAGCCCCCCCCACCGTCCCGTCACCCACTTCCTCCGACTTCGGGAAGACGTGGAAGTTACGTTGCCGAGAGACCCCGCGCAGAGAACGAGCCGTACCCAGCCCCCGAGCTTGGCTCTGACTGACGGCGGGGCTCGGCGGCGCCCGGCTGCGGGTGGGAGGCGGGGAGCGGGCAGATGGAGCCCTTTCTGCCCCATCTCTGACTGTCAGCCGCCCCGCCACCCGCGGAGCCCGGCGTCAGGGTCCGGCCGGCCCGTGCGCGCCTTTGCCGTGCCCGGGTGGAGGCAAGCAGGCTCGGGATCCCCCCGGTGCCCGCCCGGCAGAGTTCGGTTGCCCCGGGGATGAGGCTCCAGGGACAGCTCTTTGGCGGATGTGGCGAGGAGGGCTAGGGGAGGGAGGCTGACTCCCCATATGGGGTGACACCGTCCTCGCCCTAACTCCTCCTCCTCCTAACCCGGCCGGTACCCGCCCCCCCCCCCCCCCCCCCCCCGCTCCCCCGCTCCCCCGCTCCCCCGGCGAGCAACTGGGAGGAAATCGGCGGAGCTGAAGCGAGGCGTCCCGGGATGGCTGGAGGGAGGTGAAAGTGGGGTGGCGAGGCAGAGAGGGAGAGCGAACGCCTTCGTGGAATAGTGGCGGGGGGTGGCAGGGGTACGTGGCCTGCATCCGTCCCGCTTCCTGTACCTCCGCACGGATCCTGATGGTTGTACCAGCTGCTCGGCTGTAAACAGGCTCACATGACCGGTTTCACATGGAGCCGGCCGGTGTGGGGACGAAGGCTGGAAAGGCAGGGCCCGATCAGGTGGAGCGCCAGTCCTAGGACGGACCGGTTCACACTCATCTCCAGCCTTCCAGCTCTTTTTCAATGTTCCGTGGCTTCCCCTCTGGGTAAACTGACGTCTGCCCCCTCCGGACTGAAGTTGCTTTTCTGCCCCAGTAGAATCCAAGAGACCTCACCTCGGGGAGCGAGAGGGCAAAATAGTACATGAAAGCGGTCCCGGATTTTTTTGACCTTTGAGGGAAATAAAGAGATGGCCCCAGACTTGGAAAATGGGATCCTTTGGCTCTTGCTTAAAAAGCAGCCCTGTTCTATTGGAATGCATTGCGTTCTTAATGCGAATTCCAGAGAGAAGGGGAAAAGTCTACTGTTTCAGCCAGGGAGCACCTGGAATTTAATATATACTTGATGATGGAAATCTCCTCTATGTTTCCTTTAAGTACTTGGAAATCTGCCTATAAAATGCTATATACAGGATATTGACTAGGGAGTGGACACCAACTTCTAGATTACTGTATATTTGTGGTAGAAAGCAATGGGAGGTTTGGAGAACAGGAAATGGGCCAAATGTGCCTTTGTTGTTCACGTGTACATGCCCAACAGGATACAAGATTAAACTAGTTTCTGAAGAATTTCTAGAACTCTCAAAATACAAGATTTACTCAGGTACCAGGATATTTGAAAATTTGGAGTTTCTTAAATCTGTAAGGGGTAGTGGTTATAGATTCTCTTCACATGTAATATATAATTAGATGTAATGGGCAATATTTAGTATAAAGCTACCCCTTTGTAGGTGAAGACCAAAAACAGAATAGCTTATAAAATAATGCATGTTTCTCCCCTTGAATTGTTCATGACATTTTCTTCCCAAATTTTTTAAATTTTTAATTGTTTTCTCCTGAAGCTTTGACATTTATTTTTGATTTTTTTTTTTTGAGAGGGTGGGGTAAGAGGGAGAGAGAATGTTAAGCAGGTCCCACACCCAGCATGGAGCCCAGGGTGGGGCTTGATTTCAGGACCTTGAGATCCTGACCTCAGCCAAAATCCAAGAGTCAGAGGCTTAGCCTTCTGAGCCACCCAGGTGCCGCTTAACTCTAGTTTCTGAAAAACAATTAAGAAACTACAAGAAAATCTTCCCCATCCTCTAATAGCCCAATAAAGTAAGTAATTTGCTACTCTTCTTTTTCTGTTTTTTTTAATGTTTAAAATGGAAAATAGAGGCATTTTAAATATTGTCTAAAATTTAAATGGGCAGATGATCTGCATTGCTCTGAATCTTGTTCTGCTGCCTTGTAGTATTCTAGAGAATCTTGTCCTACAATAAATAGATGAAGTGATTTACTCTTTGAGGCTTTTTGTTTCCTCATCTGTAATATGAAAGTTTTGTTTTCATCTCCAGGGTCCCTCATAGCTCTCAAATTCCATAAAAACAGGGCAGTTTTTGATTGGGGAATACTCTTGGACAAAATAAGAGACTCAAATAAGCCAAGTTATTGGTATCAGCTGGAAGAACACGCAGTCCTTCACAAGAGCTATTCAGAGCCCTAATAGAAATAGGGATTGTGCCCTGCAAAATTCTCATTAGGTAAATTAGTCATATGGGTTGACCTGGACCCCTCTCTCCTCTCGGTCAGGAAATTGAAGATTGCCTCAGCTGAATCCTGCCTCCCAAATTAGAAAGTACAATTACACCTGACTTCCTTGACCTTTGGGGCATAGCAGAGTGATTCTTTCATTCATCCCAGGTTCTTCCTGAATTAAGTGGGCTGTGTGATCTGAGATGAAATGAGGATGAAAAGAAAGCTCTAGCAGGTGCTCACTTTGGCCGTGCCTTGGTTAGATCCCAAGAACCCATGCCCTTGTTTCAGCTTCGCAGCATTTGAGATTTAATTTTGCACGCGCGTCCTGAAATTATCAGTCTCAAGGATTGATTCACGCTAACCCAGTTCACAAAACATTTTTTAAAAAGATTTTATTTGACAGAGATCGCAAGTAGGCAGAGAGGCAGGCCAAGAGAGAGGGGGAAGCAGGCTCCCCGCTGAGCAGAGAGCCCAATGCGGGGCTCGATCCCAGGACCCCGAGATCATGACCTGAGCCAAAGGCAGAGGTTTAACCCACTGAGTCACCCAGGCACCCCTCACAAAACATTTTTATGTTAATATGAATGCCGGTTGACTGACTGCCTGTGAGAAGTCGAACGGCCAAGCCGACCAAGAAGACTCGTGAATAAGCCCGGGCACCCTTTGCTTTTGACGCTGTGGAAGCACAGACCTTGTCCTCCATTTCCCGCCTTTTTCTAGGGACTGTGTGGAGCACTCCTTTTTTAAAACTCCTAGTGGTTGATACCTTCGACAAGGTGACAGCTTTTATGTGAAAACCCTTAGATAGCTATTTCCGAGTCATCTGATTGAATCTGGGCCACCTGTAAAACCTCTCTAAAATTGGTTTCCTCTCCATTCCTATGGCCTTCGTCTAGGCCCTCACTTCATGCCGCGTTGATTCGGGGGTGACTTGGTTTTTCCTGTAACTGCTCCGGAGTCCACTCTTGTGCTTAACTGGTCAGATTCCCACTTCGGATCTTCTTTAGTCCGGTCTCTGCTTAAGACCCTTCAGAAGTTTCCAACCATCGCCCACAGCAGTGGTTCCCAAGGTGCAGTATGCCCTAGAATCATCCAGAGGGCTTGTAAAAACACAGATGACTGGGCCCCGCGCCCAGGACTTCTGGGGCTGTAGGTCTAGCCTGGGACCCAGGAATTGGCTTTTCTAGCAAGTTCCCAGGTGAAGCTGCTGCCGCTGGTTCAGTACCACATTTTGAGAACCACTGGCACCCAGAAGCAAGTCTCCAACCCCAAACTTGGCTTACAGCATTTTTTCACCATCTCTCGCCACTCCTCCATACAGGCTATTTTTTAACCATGTGCTGTGCCAAAGCTCATCTTAAGAGTCCCTTTCATGCATCTACACATCTTCTTCCTGGAATTCACCACCCCCCACTCCTACTGCAAACTTCTATTTAAGGCAGCCTGGCACTTTCTTTATGCTCCTAGAGCTTTCTTATCTATCAGCATTTTAACACTTGTCACATCTTATCCTAATTACCATGTATATCTGTTTTTCCTGCTAGACTGAAATTTTCAAGGGCTGAGAAATTGTTTTCATTTTTTCTCTATATTCCTCAGCACTGGGCCTAGCACATAATACGTACTCAGTTAAAGCTCCATGAGTGAACTTGTGATTCTAAGACTCTGGAGAGGGCCATAGGTAGCAACATATGTATTTCTTTCTTATTTTTAAAGATTTTATTTGTTAGCACACAAGTGGGGGGGGGGTTGGTGGTGGTGGCGGGCAGAGGGAGAAGCAGGCTCCCCGCTGAGCAAGGAGCCCAATGTGATGTAGGACTCAAGCCCAGGACCCTGGGATCATGACCTGAGCCAAAGGCAGCCGCTTAACTGACCGCCACCCAGGTCCTCCACAACATGCATTTCATATAATGAATTCATAGGGATTTTGCTTTGAGAACTACACATCTTGAAATACCTGAAGACCCTGAGATATTGTAAAACAAAGGAAATAACTAGTTTAAAGAAAAATGCTTTTAAAACTGATGTTGCTGGAGGTTTTTTTTTTTTTTTAAGTCTTAAAATGCATACTGCTTAACTTTTCCTCCTTGAGTAGATTGTAGCCTGTCATCACTGACCTGTAGCAGGTCAGTTCCATTGGTAAGACATCAAATTACACGAAAAACCTAGGACATGTATAGAAACCAAATGGCCTAATACCACACAATGAATGATTGAACCTATAAAGTGGACATTAGAACGTTGCTTGTGAAAGACTTGACTTTATTTTTTTAAAGATTTTCCTTGACAGAAAACAAGCAGGGGGAGCAGGAGAGGGAGAAGCAGGCTCCCCACTAAGCCAGAAGCCCGAGGTGGGGCTCAATCCCAGGACCCTGAGATCATGACCTGAGCCAAAGGCAGAGGTTTATAACCACTGAGCCACCCAGGTACCCCTGAAAGACTTGACTTTAGGAGTATACCAGCCATTCAAAATCCTAATAGATGGTACCGGAGATTTAAAGAGGAAGAGAGCAGAGCTGATGAAATGGGAAGGAAGAGAGGTTGTGTGTGTGTGTGTGTGTGTGTGTGTGAGTGAGAGAGAGAGAGAGAGAGAGAGAGAGGTTTGAATAATAGACTAAAGCAGAAGAACTTATTGCTCTTTTTTTAAAGATTTTATTTATTTGACAGATCACAAGTAGGCAGAGAGAGAGGGAGAAGCAGGCTCCCAGCTGAGCAGAGAGCCCGATGCGGGGCTCGATTCCAGGACCCTGGGATCATGACCTGAGCCAAAGGCAGAGGCTTAACCCACTGAGCCACCCAGGCGCCCCAAGAACTTATTGCTCTTAACTCTTTAGTATTTCACTGGCCATTGGCTGCCCACACCAAGTATGGAGAAAGGAGATAGTCCTCCTGCCCAGATAAAAGGGAGCTGGCCCAGAGGTGGAGAGTAATCAGAGTAAACAGAAGAGGCTGGGAATGGCAGGGAGGAGCCCAGCAGATGGGTTGCCAGTTCCTGGGGAAGCTGGACTTGCGATGATCCTTAGCTGTTTAAAGCTTGAAACCACTGCAGCACAAGAAACCCCAAGGACCTCTTATTTCATGTGATTTTCTTGCAACCCCCTCTTTCCGAAAAAAGGAGGGTAGGGTAAATGACAGTAGGCCTTTAAAGTGGTTTCTGTTTTGAATCTCCATTTTGAATCTGGTGAACAAAGGTATCGAAACTCCCATTTATCTCCAGGTCTGATCTTTTTCTCCTTCTGGTCCATCTCATGTGAGGAAAACAGAAAAAAAGATCACACGTTGGGGTACTAATCTCCCTGGACTGATGGTGGGGAGTGTTGAGGACTTGATGTGTTTAGGGCTGTGTGTGTGTGTGTGTGTGTGTGTGTGTGTGAAAGAGTGAGAGAGAGAGAGAGAGAGTAGTTTGCAAACTCGTCACAAGGTGGTGTACACACATAAGGTTTTCTTTCGAATTGCGTTCACGATTGCATTTCTGTGCCATTGGTACAGAGCAAAAGGACAAGGCAGCTCCCGCATCACCAGCTCCCAGCCGCTCTGTGTCTCCGTGAGGTCGGGGCTCTATTGGAGCCTAGTTGGGCCCTGAGGGAGCCAGAGCTAATAAGGAGGAGAGGGAAACGGAAGGGCTGCGGGGAGGGGAGATGCAGCCAGGGGTGCAGATTCTCTGTTCTCTACTTACCCACAGTAAGCAGCTACCCTAGATTGACCGTCCTTTAATTGGGATCCTTTTCCTGTCTTTTTTGGACAAAATGTGTTCAGGCATGAGGAGGAGGAGTGGTCCCTGACGGAGGAAACCGTTATTAGTAAGTACCTGTAGGCAAGCTGGCAAGTTCGGTATCTGCTGAGTGCCTAATACCAAGCTTGGGTCTATGTCAGAGGAGAAAAAAACCAAAAACCGCCACAGAAAAACAATATGGCATGGTGCTTGAAGTCTGGGGAGTCCAAATGAGCCCACACAAAACAAATGTCAGAATATTCCATCAATGCAGGAAGTACATGAAGAGAGAATGTAATAAAATTAGTGAGATCATGTAGATCAGAAAAGTAGAAGACCACCAAGGGGGAATTTGAAGGAGGCTTTGAAGAATGAGGAACATTTTGGTGCCCAGACAGGTAGAATGCAGAATAAACCTTGTTTACTAATGCTCTCATAGGTAGTTACTGTCAGTCCTAGATCATCTTTCCTAATCAGGAAAAGAAAGCACACCCAACTTGGTAAGTGAAACTATTTTTCAATTGTTTTTCTTTATAAATAAACTGAAAAGGAAACACATGTATCAAGACTTGAATTGTGGCTCTTCCTTTGAGAATGACTCTGGAAAAGCAGGGACCTTTCTAGAGATGAGGGCATGTGTGACAATGTGACAGGATCAGAGGCAGGACTTTTGAAAATGAGACACAGGACGGGGCGCCTGGGTGGCTCAGTGGGTTAAGCCGCTGCCTTCGGCTCAGGTCATGATCTCAGGGTCCTGGGATCGAGTCCCACATCGGGCTCTCTGCTTGGCAGGGAGCCTGCTTCCTCCTCTCTCTCTCTCTCTCTGCCTGCCTCTCTGCCTACTTGTGATCTCTCTCTGTCAAATAAATAAAATCTTTAAAAAAAAAAAAAAAAAAGAAAATGAGACACAGGAGATGGAACCATTTAGGGAAGTGTGAGTCTGGAGCCCAGAGATCTGCCACCAGCACTTTGTGTGACCTTGGGTAAGTCCTTTAACTGTCACTGGGCCTGCTTTCCTCAGCAGTAAAATGAGAAGGCTGGGAGCTCACGTTCTTCGACTTTGTGTGTGTGTGACTTTTGGAAAGCAACCTCATAAACCAATTTGGAGTAAGGTTTTACCAAAGGCTTAGTATATAATCTGTTCCCAGAATTTTTACACTCTGTCCTTTTGCAGTATGGACAGGAGCAAAGAGAAAGTGTTGGTTTCCAGAAGACCATCCATTAGAGGCAGGTTTTCTGCTTTTTTATGTTTGTCGGCAGAATCTCTAATATTGTGCTTGGTGACCTGAGGCTGATTTCCATTAGCCAGGATAAATGAGAGATGGGAACAGGGATTGAAAAAAAGAATAAACTGGGAAGAACCAATGAAACACTTCTTTAACAGTGGCCGGGGGAATGGACAGCCTACTTAATTACCATTCGTGGGGCAAAGTGTATATATTCAGCTCGTCCAGAGAAACCTTCAAAATGAACAGAGTAAGAATTCTGCTAAGCCGTTATGTAAAGCTAGCGAAATTTCTACTCTGACTTGTGCCAATGAACTTTCCCCTTAAGGTTGGAAGAGTTCAGGGCTTGTTCTGTGTGGTTAATTTTGACTGCCCAGTCAGATTTATAAACCATGTCCTCCTCCTCTGTAACAGCTGCACATTTCCCGCAGTTTGCAAGTCCTGCTAAACCTTTGTTTTTCTCAGTGTAATGAGTTTCTGTTGCATCCAAGAGGAGCTTAAAGAATTGAAATCGTGGTATTTAACACATCATTTCAGGCTTTCCATGTTATTAAAGGATCATGAATTGGAAAATGCAATTAACAGAGATTTTTTCACACATTGTTTCTAAATTCCTGCTTGAGTTTCAAAACTGGGGCACCTTTTCCAAAATTGGCCCTGGAGGAGTTATTGTTTAATTTGACTTAAACACACACACACACACACACACACACACACACACACACACCTTTTGAATGGGTGTTCATAGGGTTCAGAATTCAAAAGGTACACAAAGGTATCCCGAGGAAACTGCCCTGTCACCTTGTCGCCAGCCACTCAGGTAGTTTCTCCAGGGGCAGCCCGGGCTGTCCTTCCAAAGATCTTTTTTTTTTTTTTTTTTAAAGATTCTATTTATTTGGCAGATCGCAAAAGAGGGAACACAAGCAGGGGGCAGTGGGAGAGGGAGAAGCAGGCCCCTCACCTAGCAGGGAGCCCGATGCGGTTCTCAATCCTAGGACCCCGGGATCATGAACTGAAGGCAGACGCTTAATGACTGAGCCACCCGGGAACCCCCTTCCAAAGATCTTTTACCCAGAGCCCGGAAACAACCTCCTCCCACACAGATATCCTCAACACCACATCACGCCCTGCTTTTCTCACTTTGTACTGCACTTGACTGTCAGTCCATACCTACACGACACAGAGAGCTCTCTTTTTCTCTCTGACAGCTTCCTGGCCTCCCAGCGAATGGCTGTATTTTACTTTATCACGTGACATCCCCCCCCACCCCCCCCCCCCCCGTCTTAAGGGACAGTTGGGCAGTTTCTACTCTGACTCTTGACAACAACAGCTAACCCTTGTTGAGTGCCAAGCTTTGTTCTGTGTGCCTCCCCTAAGTCATTTACTCCTCAGCACTGAGAATAGAGACTCTTACACATTCGGGACGTCCCACAAGACAAATATTTATGCCGGCTGAATTCCTAGAAGTAGAATGGTGAATCTCCAGGTCCAAGGGCACAGGTGTTACTCGTGGCAGGTAGAGTCAGCATGTCAGCAACCTGCAGAACAGGCCTGGTGGCTCCCACTACGGGCTCCCAAAAGTTGTTGACTGAGCGCCAATCTGGCAAGTAGCAATGTGTATCTCTCTTGTGAGAGGTTCCCCCTCCTCTGGGAATTTTAAAAACAGTTTGTCCTTTTCTGTGAACTATTGTAGCATTTGTTTACTTCTGTTGAGTGCCTTTTCATAGTAATTTATATTTCTGGTATATCTGGTAGGGAAATTAGACCTAATTTATGATTGAAAAAGTTCCCTTGGCTTTATGTAGACTGGTTTTTTTTTTTTTTATTGGTTTTGGGTGTGGTTTTTTGTTTTGTTTTTGTTTTTTTCTTTCCATGTGGCATTTTTTTTTTAAAGATTTTATTTATTTATTTGACAGAGAGATATCACAAGCAGATGGAGAGGCAGGCAGAGAGAGAGAGAGAGAGGGAAGCAGGCTCCCTGCTCAGCAGAGAGCCCGATATGGGACTCGATCCCAGGACCCCGAGATCATGACCCGAGCCGAAGGCAGCGGCTTAACCCACTGAGCCACCCAGGCGCCCCCATGTGGCATTTTTAAGTGTTTTTAGATAGTTGAGTTTATCAATATTTTTTGGTTTCTGGTTGCTAGAAAGACTCAGATTGGAAAAGAAAAAAAAATCTCCTATGGTTTTTAGTGTTTTATGGATTTCTCGTTCTACATATAAAACTTTTATCCATTTGGAATTTACCCTAATAAAGTTTTGGAATTTTGTGAGCAATAAGGGGTAAATTCAACCCCCGTCCTCAGGTTGATACTGGTTTTACCAATATTTATTGACTAAACTGTTTCTCAGAAATTAGAGATGCCATGCCACCTTTTATCCTAAGCTAAATTCTCGTCCTTTTTTTTTCTAATATTTTATTTACTTGAGATAGACAGCACAAACCGGGAGGAGGATCAGGGAGAAGCTGAACAGAGAGCCTGACGTGGGGCTCGATCCCAGGCCCCTGAGATCATGACCTGAACCAAAGGCAGACGCTTAACCCACTGAGCCACCCAGGTGCCCTTACATTCTCATCCTAATGTTTTAGAATGAGGTGTTGAATACTATTTAGTGATGGCAAACTCGGATGTTGTTTTTCTGAAAACCAAGCTTACTAAGAAAGTAATAGAGCTAATTATTTTCTCTTGAAAAAATTATACCAAACTTCTGAGAGCACATTATCCAAATAGAAATGTGTATGGCCCTTACCAAAAAAAAAAAAAAAGAGAGAGAGAGAGAGAAATATGTCGCAAATAAAAACTCAAAATTAGAATGACTTCATAACAGATGCTTTTCAGAATAATCTTCATTTTATTGTATTAGAGTGGAGAGTTCGTTAGCTAGAGTGGAAATGCTGGGCTGTGGCAGGAGGCCTGCTGACATTATTGTCTCTGTCTCTTCTTAATTTAATAACCGTAGCAAACACTTAGAACGTTGCGTGGCCTACAGTGAGTGCTGAAAGCATTGCATGTATTAATTAATTCAGTATATGTAATTAATAAAAAGTTTGTGATCTGGTATGAATGATACACATATTACATGTTCTTACTAACAAAAATGTCAATAGGCTCTTTTGGCACGATCAAAAAAGCCCCAAAACCCAGCCCACCCCGTCATGAGCTACATGTGAGCATGTTGTAGGGTACGTGGATAGGAAATAGCAGCATGATGGTCTGGGACAGGTTGTGGGTTATGGTCTCCCCAGCATTGTCCCTCACTTGCACATTGTCCCTCTGTGCCTGCCTACCTGTGCCTTCCCCCAACACAGAAGTAAATGCCTTTTTTTCTTTTTCTTTTTAAGATTTTATTTGAGAGAGTGCGTGAGTGATCGTGAGAGGGGGAGGCGGGAAGAGGGAGAAGCAGGTGCCCTCCCCTGAGCAGGGAGCCCGACTTCTGGGCTTGATTCCAGGACCCTGGGATCATGACACGAGCCTAAGGGAGACGCTTCACCGATTGAGCCATCCAGGCGCTCCTGCCCTTTTTTTTTTTTTTTTTTTGCTTTAAAGACTACCTCAAATGTCATCTCCCTGACTCTCTTCCAGGTAGAATTATTCATGTAATCTTCTGATTCCCCGCTGCTTTATAGATAATGATATGCATTGTAATAGAGGTAGCTTAAATACTGTTTCATCGGTTAGATTTGAGTCTTTTGTTAAGATTTTATTTATTATTAGAACACAGGCAGGGGGAGAGGGAGAGAGAATCCCAAGCAGACTCCGTACTGAGCGTGGAGCCTGATGCGGGGCTCCATCTCATGACCCCGAGATCGTGACTTGAGCCGAAACGACGAGTCGCTCCCTCAGCTGGCTGCACCACCCAGGGGCCCTTCTGTTTGAGTCTTCTGCAGGCAGGGCCTGTGCTTTACTCATCCTTGTATCTGCACAGCTCCTGACAGAGTTCCTGGCTTGTAACAGGTGTTCAGCGGAAAGAACATAAAAATTTGCCTACTTGATTATACAGTATCTCATTTGGTAAAAGTTGGAAGGGCCTCAAACGGAACCCAGCAGTTGAATCTTGTGTTACAGCGCTCCTGGAAGGTGTGGGAACTTGAACACAAAGTCTGCAATGGTGTCTGGCCTATTTTAAAGGTGTCATCTACAGAGGGAAAATCAGACTTTTTCTGTGATCAGATTGTTTTAGCTTTGGCATTTTCAGAAGCCACATTCTTAGGATACTAGCTAAATAAGAATGTTGTTGATTAAAATTAGATGAGGAAGTAAACACAGCAACAAAAGGTCTCCAAGTTGGAAGAAAATAGCTCTGAAGCCTGTGTGCTTGACGCAGGAGGGGAGGCACAGAGCTTGTGGCATGGCAGAGCCTACGTACTGACTTTGAATTTTCATAGAAAACTCCCAAGGACTCCTTAAGTTTGGATATTCGGCTTCCTTTCAAGACATTTTTTCTTGTCGTGGGTTTTTGGTAGGAAAAAAAGATGAAAAGAACTCTCCCACCCATGCTGCCAGAAGGCACCAAGGCATTGTTGAAAAGAGTGTAAAAGTGTTTTTCTCCCAGAACTCACAGAAACTTTCTTTGCTTTTTATTTTTTAGCCTTTGAGAATTTGGATTAGCTCACATAAAATCAGTTGTGACAAGACAAATTCTACTTTTTAAGAAATCCGACTTTTTAAAAAGAGTGATGGCCCTTTGATCTCATCTCCTTGAAAGAGGGTGATTAATTTGAGGTAGAAAGAGTTCTTTATCCTAGCATTTATGTAATTTATCATAGGTTGAAAGCTTGAGCGTGAAAGGAGCATGTGTAAATTTCTTTGCATAGTTGGAAACAAGCTGTATAAGTAAGCCATGAGGAAAA
The DNA here is from genome assembly GCF_022355385.1 of Mustela nigripes. NCBI lineage: Eukaryota > Metazoa > Chordata > Mammalia > Carnivora > Mustelidae > Mustela > Mustela nigripes. The sequence goes on from NC_081575.1 coordinate 16,213,143, forward strand.
GTCCAAGGGCATCTTTAAATGGTTCGGGGACCTGTTTTAATGCAAGCTGAACATGATTTTTGTTGGAGGGACAGTAAATGAAAACAGGTGTCATTCGATTTCCTTCTCTCTTCTTCTCTTTCTAGATTGCCAAAATGCTTTGGAGTTTTTAACTAACTGACTTAAGAAAAGTCCCAACTAGATTTGAGACTATAAAAACCGAAGCTGCAGCAAGGGCGATTCAGTGCCAATGCATCAACAAAAAAGACAGCCAGAGTTAGTGGAAGGAAATCTTCCTGTTTTTGTGTTTCCCACGGAGCTAATATTTTATGCAGATGACCAGTCAACACATAAGCAGGTGTTGACTCTGTATAATCCCTATGAGTTTGCCTTAAAGTTCAAAGGTGAGTCTCCTAGGTCTCTTTTATGGATTGTAACTGGTCCCTACTAATTGTTTACTTGTAGAAACTAATTAAAAAAGAAACACCACTAATGGCCATTGTGACTTTTTCTTTCAGTTTTGTGTACTACTCCAAATAAGTATGTTGTCGCTGATTCTGCAGGTGCAGTAAAGCCTCAGTGTTGTGTGGATATGTAAGTCAAAAATCCCTTCCTGGTAACATGTTTTAAGTGTGTTAGTATTTATGTGTTTAACTTGAAAAGGATCTCTTCTTGAAGCTGTACCCCCTTAGGCATTTATTACATTTTGAATTTTTGCTGGAAGTTTTTAGTCTCTCACGGTTCTTTTTAAAATTTTATTTATGGTTTTTAAAGGTTGTTTATTTTTTTGAGAGAGTGAGAGTGAGCGAGCGAGAGCAAGTGCGGATGGCTAGGGGTGGGGGGAAGGAGGGGCAGAGGGAGAAGCAAACCCTGAAATAGATCATGACCTGATCCAAAGGCAGACACTTAACTGACTGAGCCACCCAGGCGACCCAGTCCCTCACAATTCTTAAGAAGCCCCTAATATTCGAAATAGGTCGATTCAATCCTTAGTAATATTTCATGATGCTGGAGCGGATGGGCGTGTTACTATTTCCATGAACATCTCCTCAGTTGTTGTGCTTGTAGCCATAAGGGGGGTCGCTTACGAAGGTCAAGTTCTAACTCATTCCTTTAAATTTCTCTAGCTATAACAGGGAATTTAGCTTTCCTTGGGACATCCTATAATATTATAGTGACATTTGGGAAGCTAACACTGCTACATTCACAGAACAATGGTAATAGAAGTTCATCTGAAATAATATCTCGCTAATAAGCCTGGAAGTTAATCTCTACAAACAGGAAGCAGGCGTGTAACTACTCATCTGTAAAAGGTTATCTGAGCTCTTCCAGATAATTTCGTCAGAAATTAAGTGTCAGATAAATGATTGTTTGTTCAAGCTGTTCATATTTAATTTTCACTTTGGAGCTAGTGTTGACCAGATGGATCCATGGACCAGCTCTTAATTTAAGCTACCTTTGTTGAAACCTTCCGTGAGAACGAGAAGCAGAGGTTGTTTTTTGTTTTTTTTTCTCAATACAGTTTTGTCCTCCCATAGCCGTAAAATGATATATCTTCACAGGATGTGTTTTCGCAGGTTTCGTTAGATTTTCATTCAATACACAATAAGCAAGGACTACTCCAAAGAAATGTAGTCTCTTGCCAAATAAATGTGTTATCTTTGACCTAATTGGTTTGTGTTCTCTATTAAGAATGAGGTAAGATCAACAGAATTGTAGATTGCTCTCATAAAATTGCAAGTGCTTTACGCTCTTCTCAGAGGAAGACAGAAGCACATTGTTAGCCTTCTGTAGCATTGGTTGTACTGGTTACTTACTATTTAGTTGCTTGTTTTTACCTGCATGCACAGACTTTCAGTATTGGGTCTAGGTGTGAGCGGCAGTAGAAATCTAGGAGACTTTCGTGGGGGAAGAAAGCATCTCCTGTGTCCTATTCGGTAACCACTGCTGCCCGCAGATCTCAGGGGGGATTCAATGTCTTTGCTAAAAGGAATTGTCTTTACCTGTCATTCTTTTACTTCAGACTTTTATTTTATATTGTAGAGTATGTGTTTTCATCAAATATTTTAGAATCACCCATTTCCTTTTGGGTTATGCTGGGACTTTTTTTTTTTTTAAGCCTCCTTAGCAAGTTTCTGTATTTGAGCATTTGGTTACAGTTAGTTAATGTTCTCCTGTATGAAATCTCGGGCTGACTTCTGTTTGACAGGCCCCAGGAAACCTAAACAGCCTTTTTTTTTTTTTTAATGTTTTCAGTGTGATCCGTCATAGAGATGTTCAATCCTGTCACTATGGTGTAAAAGACAAGTTCCGCCTCCAAGTTTCCGAGCAAAGCCAGAGGAAGGCTTTAGGAAGGAAAGAGGTGGTGGCTATTCTTCTCCCATCTGCAAAAGAACAAAAGGAAGAAGAGGAAAAAAGGATAAAGGAACATTTAACCGAAAGTTTATTTTTTGAGCAGTCCTTTCAACCAGGTAGTTTTGGGGTTGCTTTTAAAGGCCATTGGCGCTCTTAACGCATTTCTAACTGGAAAATCACCAGGGAGCTAAGAATCATTACTAGAAAAATGATCTGCCACTTTTCACCTAATTAACTACTTCAGGACGGAACCGAACTAGAGATCAGGTACCGAAAATGGAGCAAGAGGCCTAGAGCTGGACTTGAAATGGGGAGAGAAGCTCTCGGCCGCCTCGGCTGTGAGGAGAGGGCGAGCGTGGCTATCGCCTCTGAAATGTGTCGACCCAAGAATGCAGCCCCCCGCCCCGTACTTTCGAAGGCTAGCCCAATTTGGCAATTACATACTTTTGTTTCTGTGACTTTCCCGTATCCTTTCTCATTTAATTAGTTCGAAGAAGGAGAGAGATTGTGTTTGGCAATAGGCCAAGCTTGGTGCACTGTTCATATTATTTTGAAAAAAAAAATCTCATTAAAGTTGAAGTTAATTAAACTAAGTAGATTATAATATCCCCTGTGGGCTATTAATTGAATCCCTCTCCATTCCTCATTTCCTTCCCAGCTTAGATATTCAGAAGTGTTATGATATATTCTTTCAACATTGACACTATCCTCATATGCAACTGTTTGGACGTCATTCCTCCTCCCTCTTAACGTCTCATTATCTCCTTCCAACCCCATTCTAAGAGGAGGAAGATAAAATTTTCCATAGAGAAACATGGAAACTTTTCTGTTAGTGATATATGAATGTGATAGCAGCTGTCCTTGAAATTGCAACATTATCTATGAGGAATTAAAAACAAATCTACTTGTCATTCCATTAATTCACAGACCCCTATCAGTTTGTTCATCTTAGTGTTTATTTGGATAACACAGGGAGTAATGGCTCTTTGATTTATTGTGCTCAAGAGTCTTGTAGTAGCCAGTAGAGTGCTTCCCAGCAACTGTGACTGACCGATAGGACCAGAATTTCATCTTTTGAAACTGAAAGAGAGCCTCTGGTAAATGTCACTTTGATCTCTGGTCAGTATTGGGAAGTTGGCTTATACATGTTTATGGAAATGGAATCTTCCCCCCTAAAGATGCCTCCTCTAGAATAAGAAAAGTCATACAATGAGCCCTTTATTTTACAACTCATTAGAATTTAGGTGAAAAATAATCCTAAAAGGCTAAATAATTACAAGTATTAATTGAGCATTTTATTCTTATTTTCCTTGGACAGTGAACCTTTCGTATCTGAAGGATATTAGAGAATTCTTCTAATTGTAAAAGTAGATAAATCAATGAGGTGGTTTCTGTTTGGGGGGAAAAAACCTCTCTCAGCCGTCCATGTCAGGAAGCTCAGTGAAGACAAGCACCCTGTTAGCACCTTATTTGTGTGGTTAATTCTCACTGTCCTTGGCCTTGAGCAGAGTGCCCCCTGCACAGAGTCATGTGCCCGGGTTTCACTAGGAGGGCGGGGTTTCACTAGGAGGGCGGGACTCCTCGTCTGGTAGGGTCCGTTGGATTGGTTTGCTTTGTCTTACAAGGTTTCCATGGCTCTGGCCGCTCTTCAGAGCAAGGGCGATGCCACAGTAGAGCCCCCATATGATGTCCTGGCCCACATGTCCTTTTTGCAAGGAGTTTACCCCCATGTTTCTAATAGTGTGGCAGGAAACCAAGGGACGTTTTCCTTGTTAATAGAGTATAATGGTGCCTGATTTAATCCATGTGGACCAAGTGATATTTTTCACTTCTGTTTATTAAATGAATAGTAAATTAACATGTGGTTTCCAGTATGTAAAATTCTATGTTTTTTTTTTTTCATTAAGTGTCTTTGAACTAAAATGTTGAAATGAATTGAGATTGTTTGGGGGGATGTTTTGAAATGTGATTATTTTTGCACATCTTTAGAGAAATGATTATTAGACATATCACAAGTACGACAATGTTGGGGGTCTCTGTGAACCAGCCAGAAAGTGGTCAGAGGCTAGATCGTGAAACACTTAGATTTTATAAATGTATTTTTATAAATGTATCAGAAGGCAAGAAAATGAGATATTTCTTCTCGAGTTGATTGTACTATAAAAGACATAGCAGTAACAAATTCAAAAAGGAAAACATCTACAATCCCACACACTTAACAAATTTGCTTATGTAACTGTTCCATGTTACTTTCCAGACCTTGTCTATGTGCATAAGTACATTTATATATATATAAATTCATTTAACAGAAATTTAAGAGAAACCCACAAAGCATACTTTAACAAAATACCAAAGCCCATGTTATTAAAAAGATGTTTTGAAAAGATGCAGCTGAATCTTAGTGGGTTTGTCTTAATTACATTACTAATGAACTGCTATTTCTATGCAATGTTTTGAGTCCGTGCCCTCTGGCTTAAGAAAATTACACTCTTTATTATTGTTTATAATAATAAAAGATTGAAAATGACCTAAAAGTCCATCAGTTGGGGATTGGATTAAATTATGAATATTCATAAGATGGGATGCCAGGCAGACACTTATTTACAAGGTTCTGATGGAATGATAGATGGTTATGCATTGACCTATAAAGAGGCTCGTATATATTTCTGAGAGGAGAAACAGTTTATAGAATAGTAGGCATATTATGGTCTCACTTATGTTAAAAAAACATTTTTTTAAACATGTTTATGTGGGTATTTATAAAATCTGAAAGGAGCTGTACCAAGCTGTTAACAGTGTTCTCTCTAGGAGGGTGAGACTGATTGGGAACCTTTATGTTTTCTATAGCTTGATACAATTTTTACAACAATCTTGTAGTATCAGAAGAAAAGCCATTTATTTCCGCTTTGAAAAATTTCAAGTATCTATGCAAATAGATAAGCTTGAAAGCTCATCTCTGCAGCAAGTACAAATACAAAGCTACTTCATTCACGAACTAAAATAAGACTTGTTTTTTGATATTGATGCTGTTGTTTCGTCTCAAGCAATAATCACTAGAAAATTTGAATTTGTTTTCACCTATCTGGCTTTGGCAAGGCTCCATTAAAGTTCGCACAACAGCTAAGGTATTAATAATTTAGAAAAGCTGCATTTAATAATGAAATGAACAGTGTTATTTCATTAATAAAACACAAGATTGTGTTGCTGTTGGCTATTCCTTTTAATGACAGAAGGGTAGTGGGAAAACTATATGACAATATGCTGTTACCGGGTTTCTTAAAAACACGGATGTGAACATTGCACACACATAGCAAGCACTGTAGGACCACAGCCCGGCTACTGTTCTTTCTTCCTTTTTTTTTAAAGTTTTCTTTCATTGTAGTAAGATCACTTAACACGGGATCTCCCCCACCCACAAATGTTCAAGTGTACAATACGGTATTGTTAACTATAGGTACGGTTTTGTACAGCAGAGCTGTAGAACTTACTCATCTTGCTTAATTGAGCCTTTATGCCCCTGATCAGTAACTCACATTTTAAACACACCCCCAGTCCCTGGTCACCACCGCTCTGCTCTCTGATTCTGAGTCGGACTGTGTTGTGGATTCCTCAGGGAGGTACAATCGTGCAGTATTGATCCTGCTGTGGCTGGTTTATTTCATTTAGCAGAACACCCACCAGCTAACGTTTCTGCTTCCTCCTTTGCTGTAAATGGGATAGAGCAGGGAACAAGAATTTTTATAGGTAGGTTTTTTTTTTTTTAAGATTTAATTTTTTTGAGGGGCGCCTGGGTGGCTCAGTGGGTTAAAGTCTCTGCCTTCAGCTCAGGTCATGATCCAAGGGTCCTGGGATCGAGCCCCGCATCGGGCTCTCTGCTCTGTGGAAAGCCTGCTTCCTCTCTCTCTCTGCCTGCCTCTCCGCCTACTTGTGATCTCTCTCTCTGTCAAATAAATAAATAAAATCTTAAAAAAAAAAAAAAAGATTTAATTTTTTTGAGAGAGAGAGAGCACGAGCAGGGGGGAGGAGGAGAAGCAGAAGCAGACTGCCTTCTAAGCAGGGAAGCCCAGCATGGGGCTAGGGCTCTATCCTAGGGCCCCTGGGATTAGGACGACCCCAGCCGAAGGCAGCTGCTTCCCCAACTGAGCTGAGCCACCCAGGCAACCCCACAGGTAGCTTTAAAACCTTCAAGTAGAGCTTTTCTGCTGCTTTTAATATTTTCAAAAATGGTAGCCGGATGCTACAGCTGGGTTAACCTGTCTCCCTAAAGACACTCTCAGAAGGCAGCAGGCTCCCGAGTGGAGTAAGCCACAAGCCATCCATTGGCTTTCCATTTTCATTTCTAGCCCATTCTAAAAATTCTGCTTGTGTACTTTTATAAACACACACATGATGCATGGACACTTTCTAATGAGGGTGAGGTGGGGGGAGGGGGAGGCTGGTGACCTTTCAGTAGGAACTTGCGACTTCACAATGCCGTTTCAACATTCCATTCCGTCACGACTCAGAGACGTTATGGGCTTCCAGATAAGTCCAGCAGACACGTCCCTATGGCATGGACATGATGGGCAAAGAGTCAGAGAAGTAAGACAAAACCAGCATCCTGGTGAGTGGGGACAGTGTCTGTGAGTGAACTTTGGTCTTGGGGCGCTTTTAGAAGCAAGCTCAGGAATTCTTGTCTTTTGACAGAGAACAGAGTGGTCTCCTCTGGCCCGAGCCTGCTGACCATCTTCCTGGGAGCGGTGTGCATCGGTGCCCTGATGCTTCCCACGCTGGGCGATGTGGAGTCACTGGTGCCTGTCTGCTTGCACTTGAGTGTGAATCAAAAATTAGTGGCTGCTTATATCTTAGGTAAGCAGTCCAAAGTTCTACGTGGGAGGTGCTAGGCAGGGGGAGTTCCACGTGTACAGGGTCATGGTGAGTGGTGCTGGTGCCAGTTTTGTTTTGTTCTGTTTTGTTTTTTAAGAGAAACAAGTAAGCTGGCTTCAAAAGCATATGTTGAGGTCAAGTGCATTTTAAGATTTCATTTTTAGCTTACGTTTCGTTCTTTTTTTTTTTTCTTTTTAAATTTATTTAAGTCCTTTCTACACCTATGGGGCTCGAACTCACGACCGCAGGATTGAGAGTCACATGCTCTACTGATGAAGCCAGCCAGGCGCCCCCTACAATGAGTTCTTTGTAGCCGATTGAGCTAGTGCCTGCTACTGTATTCACTTGTCTTCCCTTTGCTGACTTGCGATGGTGTAAAGCACATATAAAATGTAAAATACACCTGTTGGCTGGCACAGCATTTCTACTTCTGGGAACTGATCCCAGGGAAACACTGAGACAAAGTGTGTACAGTGATAAAGGTGAATGGTACCGCCTTGTTGAACACTGCGAACCTTCCTCTTTAAACCAGTTCCCAGATTTCCCGTTATATCATTCTTTCAGTCATCCTGGCTTGAAATCTTGTAATTCGTTTAACTGAACAGTTACTCAGTCCCTGCCATGTGTCAGGGATCAGGGTTCCAGTCATGGCTGGCTGTTTTCATCATCTCTTGTCACGTCTTCTGAGAGGCCGACTCTGCAGTATCCTCTCAGTACACCTCAGTGTGCTCTCTTTTTGTATTTTTTTTAAAAAGAGTTTACTTATTTGACAGCACATGAGCAGCGGGGGATGGGCACAGGGAGAAGCAGACTCCCCACTGAGCAGGGAGCCCAGTGCGGGGCTCGATCCAGGAACTCTGGGATCGTGACCTGAGGCGAAGGCAGACGCCTAACCGACTGAGCCACCCAGGCGCCCCTATGCTCCCTTTAAATTTCAAAATGGTCTTCTCAGTTTGGCTTCCTACCTTCTCTTCCTATTTCTGCGCCCCCCCCCCCCAGTTATTTTAACCCCCCAAATGCTCCATTGCATTGCTGCCAGATGGATTTCCATTCTGGTTTGGTTTCATCATTGCCCCTTCCTACTTGGGAGCCGTCAAGGACTCTAGTCCATAGAAAGAAGTATGACTCCGTAGTTGGGCATGTGAGACTCTCCACCCTGAGACCTCTGAGCCAATCTTGTCCAGCTGATTCCCTGTATAAATCCTTGATCACAGCCTGTGAGGTAAATTATGGAATTTGAAAAGCTCATTGAGAATCCGGTTAACCTCCTGTTCTTGCTTCACCGTCCCCACGCCCGGAATGCCTGCTGATCGCCTTGCCTTTTTTTTTTTTTCCAATCATTTCTGCCCATCTTATTTCAGTTTTAGCTTTTGGAGCATCTTTTCTGACCTGCCCTGGTCCTACAATTGTCCTCTTCTCTGTACATTATCATTCATGGTGTGTGTGTGTGTGTGTGTGTGTGTGTGTGTGTGTATGTTTAAACCACTTATTTAGGACTGAGCATATTCTTACGTTACTAAATTTTTCTGGTTTCATGTACGGAGTCTCTTCTAAAGAGACAAGCCCAACAAGAATACTATCCTGCCTCTTCGCGGTCCTGGAGCCCTAGGATACAAATAGGCTCAACATGTTTTTGTTAATGACGTTGGCTGCCTTTACTGACACCTTAAAAATGCCACATCTGCTGGTCTTAGAGCTGATGTGACTGGATAAAGTGGGAGGTATATTTGATGGTTAAAAAATTAGCTATGGCCAGACATCAGTGATCTAATTAAATCTATCCAGTGACTGCCCGTTGCTGTAAATTGGATTTCTTCTGTATAATATCAACTAAATTCAAACTGACTTTGAATTCTTGGTAGAGTGCCCATCTGTGTGCTGTAGTTTATTTGCTCGTCGAAATCTAGACAATTGCTTATTGAATGGAAGACTTGGTAAAATGCTTGGCTTTAACTGTTCTCCAATTTTTTTTTCTTCCAGGTCTTATCACAATGGCTATACTTAGGACATGAGCAAGGAATTCAGTTGACTTCTGAAGTAAACTTATCTTGCAAATATGAATGTGGACTGCCTTTTATCTCTCTCTCACTCCATTAACATGCGACAAACTATTGAGTGATTTACAGTAATTGAAAAACTATAATATATGTTTTAAATTACTCTCTAATTTTATTGGAAGGACTCCAGCTCATTATGTCACAGACAGCAAGGATGCTTTTGAGCGACCCCTAGGAAATTATTTGAAGAAACTTTTTATATCTAAAGCTATTGTGCAAAAGACTTTAATTAAAACATCTGCTATTTTGTCATCTTTTTTTTTCCTAATTCACTTTGATTCCTAAGGTCCTTCAAAGTGAAAGGCCTGAAAGAGCAAACTGAGAGCAAACTAACCAGCCTGAACATTAAATGACATTTATTTCCTAACTACAAACAGCAATGTTACTATGTAAATTATACCTTGTCCTCTGTCATTATAAACAGTTGCCATGGTGTTTTTAAAATAAGTTTTACAGTTACTGTGTGGAGGGTTAAAAAAAAAAAAAAGAAAGGAAAAAGCATCTAGGGTTTTCTTTAACCCTCACAGAAGTAGCATGGCTTCTCTGTTTGGTCTAAGAATTTGAAAGGAAGCTAGGCATTTGTTTAGTTACTTGGTTTGCCCTGGCTTTACCTCTGGATCGGGCTTTATGTTACTAGGAGGAGAAAAATCACTTGATCATTTCTTCCTTTTTTTTTTTTTTTTTAAGATTTTATTTATTTATTTGACAGAGAGATCCCAAGTAGGCAGAGAGAGAGGAGAAAGCAGGCTCCCCACTGAGCAGAGAGCTGGATGCAGGGCTTGATCCCAGGACCCTGGGATCATGACCTGAGCCGAAGGCAGAGGCTTTAACCCACTGAGCCACCCAGGCGCCCCTGATTGGTTCTTGCTAACCCTTTGCCTGACTGTCAGCAACTGGCCCAGCCTGGGATTACCAGATGCCAGATGTGTTTTTCACCTTTAAACTCTAAGCCAGGTATAGAAAATCCTTGATACGTGTCTATTTTATATCAGTCACTGAGACATTTTTTAAGTTTTTATTTATTGAAACAACTTTACCAAAAAAAAAAAAGTCCCCAAAGCACAACTATTTATATTTCTTTATGGCCTCTTTGATCTTTACCGTATATACGCAGTTCTAACTGTTATTGTCACAAGAACTGATCTTTTGACTTAGGATTTTTATCTGAGAGCACAACGCATTGAGTCTCTTGAAAATCATCTTTCAGGTGTTTTTATAGAACGAACTTAGGCACTGCTACTGTTGTCTTCTCAAGGAATATACCTAAACACAAAACGTATGCTTGAGGTGGGTTTCTGCAGGAAATAGCACTTTGCTTCTAAAGTGAGAGCTTTTACGTATACTCTTTCATAGAAAATCCTCATTGTTTAACAATTTGAGAAAGATAAATCATTATTAAATGGATTATGTCTGTACATTGTATAATGACTGAAAAGCACAGAAATGTAATCTATTTTAAACTTTGTAAAAAAAAATTACATTTGGAGGCTATCCTTGTTTCTCTGTCCCCTTCAAGTCCTCTGTGCGTGTGCACACGTGTGTGTGCACAGGTGTGTATGCGTGTGAGTGCCGTGTGTGTGTGAGGCAACACATTGTAAAGGACAGAAATTACTTTTAATAAATAAATGAAAATGGAGGCCTGAGTTTCACACCGATGTACGCTTTTCATTCTGGTTGCCTCTGAGGAATTCCCTTTTGTCTCCTGTTTGCTAGTGCTGTCTCCTATCCCTGTGAGTTAAACAGGAAAAGTAAAAAGTGAAATAGGTGAGCTAAAATGTCTTAGGTTTCTTAATTTGCCAGGGGAATTAATTTGTTTAAAAGTTTTGAATAGGTGGGGCACCTGGGTGGTTCAGTAGGTTAAGCCCGCTGCCTTTGGCTCAGATCATGATCTCAGGGTCCTGGGATGGAGTCCCAGATTGGGATCTCTGCTCAGTGGGGAGCCTGCTTCCCCCTCTCTCTCTGCCTACTTGTGATCTTTCTCTGTCAAATAAATAAATAAAATCTTAAAAAAGTTTTGAATAGGTAATAGTCACGTGCTTCAAAAATCAACTATTAAAAGGAATACGGGGGCACCTGGCCAGCTCAGTGGATGGGGCGCGTGACTCCTGACCTCAGGGTTGTGACTCAGGGTTGTGAGTTCAAGCCCCATGTTGGGGGTGGAGATAACTTCCTGAAAAAACAAAAAATCACCGCTTCCCTGTCTACTCAGGCCCTTTCTTTTTTTTTTTTTCTTTAAATATTTATTTGACACAGAGAGAGATCACAAGTAGGCAGAGAGGCAGGCG
>NC_081575.1:16225084-16226725 GCF_022355385.1 Mustela nigripes
GAGCCTGATGCGGGACTCGATCCCAGGACCCTGAGATCATGACCTGAGCTGAAGGCAGAGGCTTAACCCACTGAGCCACCCAGGTGCCCCCATTGTTTCTTTATCCAAATACGTATTTTCATTTTTATGGTTTTATATCTAAACAGTAGCCTGTTCTACATACTGTACTGCACGTAGCTTTTTTCCATTAACATAAAATGTATTACTAGTTTCAGAGGTAGCGGTCAGTGATTCCTCAGTCTTCTATAGCCCCCAGTGCTCATTATATCACGTGCGCTCCTTCATGCCCAACCCCCGGCCACCCCCATCCCTCCACCGGCTCCCCTCCAGCAGCCCTCTGTTTGCTGTGATTAAGACTCTCATATGGGGATGCCTGGGTGGCTCAGTTGGTTGAGCCGCTGCCTTCGGCTCAGGTCATGATCTCAGGACCCTGGGATCGAGTCCCGTGTCGGGCTCCTTGCTCGGTGGGGAGCCTGCTTCTCTCTCTGCCTCTGCCTGCCTCTCTGCCTGCTTGTGTTCTCCCACTCTCTCTCTCTAACATAAATAAATAAAATCTTAAAAAAAAAAAAAAGTCTCGTACGGTTTGTCTCCTCCTCTGATTTCATCTTGTTTCATTTTTGCCTCCTTTCCCCTATGATCCTCTGTCTTATTTCTCAAATTCCTCATATCAGTGCGATCACGTGATAATTGTCTTTCTCTGATTGACCTATTTCACTGAGCATAATACCGTCTAGTTCCATCCACATCCTTGTTGTAAACACCTACTTCTTTTTCACTGAGCGCTAGCTCGAGGAGAATTTTCTAGATCAGTGAAAAGTATCCTCATTCCTTTTCCTAACAGCTGCCTTGTGTTTTCTTGTGTGGCGTGTAGCATAATTCACTTAGCTGGTTCCCTCCTGACCGGTTTTACCAGCACTGCCGAGTATCTGTTCTCCCACTGTCGCAGCAGCCACACAGCAGCCGTGTGTTCTGCCGATCTGAGGGATGAGAAGTGGCATCTCCGCGTACTTTTCCTGATTAACTCCAAAGTGAGGTTCACCACCTTTTCACAGAGCTATTTATTCATATCCTCTCTTCCCCCACCCTGTGCTCCCGGGCGGGTGGGTGGTTTTCTTCTTTGTGGCTTGTAGGAGCATTTTGTGATAAGGAGTTGCAAAGGTTTCCTTCTAGCTTCTCATTTTTCTCTTGACTTTGTTTATGGTATGTTTGCCTTGGAAAACTTACTGTGGGGTAGTTGAATTTTTGAATCGTTTATGACTTCTGGATTTTGAATCCTAGAAAACCCCAGACCATTCCAAGGTTATAGATCATATTTACACACAAACACCAATTTGGAGATCTAATGAAGAGAATAATCTATGGTAGTAAAAATCAAAATTCAAAAACCCTAGGTTTAAATTTAAAGTTCAAAATCTTTTATGAGGGGAACTATAAGACACTCCTGGTAAACCGAAAACTAGACTCGAGCAAATGGAAAGACCTCTTACTGTTTTTGGAGATCACTGAATCTTGACATCATTAAAATTTCCCTTGTTTCTTTTTTAATATATATATTAAAATATATATGTATATATATATGTATATATGTGTGTGTGTGTGTGTATATATATATATATATATATATATATATATATATTTTAA